>NC_092250.1:20836616-20974116 GCF_036320965.1 Panulirus ornatus | reverse complement strand
ACTTCCTTGCAAAAAATCGTCCAAACGCCTCCCTCTTGTCTTTCACTGACTACCATACTTCTGGTTGAGAGAGCAGGAGCGGATGTGTTTAAATGATTTTGACACATGGAGAGAATGAGTGAGGAAAGATTGACAAAGAGGATATATGTGTCAGAGGTGGAGGGAACAAGGTGAAGCGGGAGACCAAACTGAAGATGGAAGGATGGAGAAAAAAAGATTTTGAGCGATCGGAGCCTGAACTTACACGAGGGCGAAAGGATTGGAGGAATGGAGTGAATTGGAACGATGTGGTATACCGGGGTCGACGTGCTGTCACTGGATTGAACCAGGGCATGTGAAGCGTCTGAAGTAAACCATGGAAGGTTTTGTGGGGCCTGGATGTGGAAAGGGAACTGTGGTTTAGGTGCATTACACATGACAGCTAGAGACTGAGTGTGAACGAATGTGGCCTAATTTGTCTTTTCCTAGCGCTACCTCGCTGGAGGGAGGGAGGGAGGTGTGGGGGATGGGGTGGGAATGGGTGATGGGGGGAATGCTGTTTCCTGTGTAGCCGGGTGGTGACGAGAATGGATGAAGGCAGCAAGTATGAGTATGTACGTGTGTATATATGTATATGTCTGTGTATGTATATGTATGTATACGTTGAAATGTATATGTATGTATATGTGCGTGTATGGGCGTTTATATATATATATATATATATATATATATATATATATATATATATATATATATATATATATATATATATATATGTGTGTGTGTGTGTGTGTGTGTGTGTATGAGTGCTTGGGCCATTCTTCGTCTGCCTCCTTGCGCTACCTCGCTGACGCGGAAAATAGCGATTAAGTATAATTAAAAGTAAAATAATAGTATATATTTGCCATTTTTCGCGTTAGCGAGGTTGCGTTAAGAACAGGGGACTGAGCTTTGGAGGGATTATCCTCACTTAGCCCCATTCTCTGTTCCTTCTTTTGGAAAATTAGAAATGAGAGGGGAGGATCTCCAGCCCCCCCGCTCCTTCCCCTGTTAGTCGCCTTCTCCGACACTCAGGGAATACGTGGGAAGTATTCTTTCTCCCCTATGCCCAGGATAATATATATATATATATATATATATATATATATATATATATATATATATATATATATATATATATATGTATATATATATATATATATATATATATATATATATATATATATATATATATATAGCAAGGGGTTGTTTACTAATAGCGTTTGAGCTACATTTCTTCCTTGTATATCAACTAACTGCTCTACGTCTTCTATCTCATTCTTGTATCTCCCCTGATGTTGTGAACATTACACCAAAGTGAACCAGGGAACTTATCGTGCGTCATTTTACTGCTCTTTTTGTATATATATATATATATATATATATATATATATATATATATATATATATATATATATATATATATATATGTGTGTGTGTGTGTGTGTGTGTGTGTGTGTGTGTGTGTGTGTGTGGGTACAAAAAATAGAAAAAGAAGCTGATCGTTATTTGATAGCTGATGAAGGCCAAGTAAGATTACCATGGGGCCCATGAGCCATAGTTAACGTAAACCACTTAATGACCACATTGATGACCGAACTAGACCAACGGATTGCCAAGCATACTGTGGTTGCTCACTTTCCTGTACGCTAAGGAAACTCCGCTAATATTCCTACATTTGATATCTAATTCTAATAACAGTGTTAGAAATAATGTGGCATGCATTCTAACACACCTGCTGCTAATAACGAAACATTAATGCACACTGTAATTCCTGGCGCACAGCATGATACTGGCTAGCGGCTCTGCTTAGTCTCTGCTGGTAAAAGTTAACTTACGGGAGCTTCAGCTGGTTACACACCTTCTTCCGGTCAATTCGTTCTTTACATGCGCGGGATGCAGGCGTGCGGCAGTCCTCGCTATGCAACGGCCAACGTTCCCCCCGTCAAGTCGGCCTGTACGTACTCTATGCACATGCAGCGCGGTGCGTCCGGCGTATATCCTTGGTATAGCTCACTGTTTCTGTCCACGCACTGCTAAGGTTCTCTACAGGCCCATGCCGGCGTACGGCCCCTACTGTTGGTCGACCCTTACTGGTGCTCGGGTTTGCCCGAGGCTGGGCAAACTGTCTCCCTGGTGGTTGGGTATTCAGTGACCCTCGTCGCTGTTCTGCTTGATGTAGATGCCATATGTTGTATTACTAAGGCACTAATTTCAGTTACCTTGGTTAATTGCTGCACTAATTCACTTTTTCTCTCCCACACTCGATACATTTTCATTGTCACTTTCATTATTCTTACAATCTAATTTTTAAAATCGTATTCACTACCAACTAAACAATTTTATAAGAATATCCTTAATTACTAATATCTCGATACGTGAGTGAGGCATGGTGGAACCTAAACTTGGGGAAAAGACCTCACTGGGGTCGGCCTAATGTTTAAAACACACACACACACACACACACTTATATATACATATGTATATATGTATATATATATATATATATATATACATATATATATATATATATATATATATATATATATATATATATATATATATATATATATATATGTATATATATACAGTATATATATATATATATATATATATATATATATATATATATATATATATATATATATATATATATATATATATATATATATAATATTTTTTTATTATACTTTGCCGCTGTCTCCCGCGTTAGCGAGGTAGCACAAGGAAACAGACGAAAAAATGGCCAAGCCCACCCACATACACATGTATATACATACACGTCCACACACGCACATATACATACCTATACATTTCAACGTATACATACATAAATATACATACACAGGCATATACATATATACACATGCACATAATTCACACTTGCTGCCTTTATTCATTCTCGTCGCCACCCCGCCACACATGAAATGACAACCCCCTCCCCCCGCACGCGCGCGAGGTATCGATAGGAAAAGACAACAAAGGCCACATTCGTTCGCACTCAGTCTCTAGAAGTCATGTATAATGCACCGAAACCACAGCTCCCTTTCCACATCCAAGCCCCTCAAAACTTTCCATGGTTTACCCCATATATATATATATATATATATATATATATATATATATATATATATATATATATATATATATACATATATATTTATTTTTTTTTTTCTTTTTTGTTGTTGCTGTCTCCCGCGTTTGCGAGGTAGCGCAAGGAAACAGACGAAAGAAATGGCCCAACCCACCCCCATACACATGTATATACATACGTCCACACACGCAAATATACATACCTACACAACTTTCCATGGTTTACCCCAGACGCTTCACATGCCTTGATTCATTCCACTGACAGCACGTCAACCCCGGTATACCACATCGCTCCAATTCACTCTATTCCTTGCCCTCCTTTCACCCTCCTGCATGTTCAGGCCCCGATCACACAAAATCTTTTTCACTCCATCTTTCCACCTCCAATTTGGTCTCCCTCTTCTCCTCGTTCCCTCCACCTCCGACACATATATTCTCTTGGTCAATCTTTCCTCACTCATTCTCTCCATGTGCCCGAACCATTTCAAAACACCCTCTTCTGCTCTCTCAACCACGCTCTTTATATATATATATATATATATATATATATATATATATATATATATATATATATATATATATATATATATATATATATATTCCTGCGAGTTCACGGGGAAAATGAAACACGATAAGTTCCCATCGTGTTCCTTATCGTGTTTTATTTTCTCCGTAGACTCATAGGAATATACTTGATCACGCTCAAAATTGTGATCTTTTCCAGTATATACACACACACACACACACACACACACACACACACACACACACATATATATATATATACATATATATATATATATATATATATATATATATATATATATATATATATATATATATATATATTTTTTTTTTTTTTTTTTTCATACTATTCGCCATTTCCCGCGATAGCGAGGTAGCGTTAAGAACAGAGGACTGGGCCTTTGAGGGAATATCCTCACCTGACCCCCTTCTCTCTTCCTTCTTTTGGAAAAAAAAAAAAAGAAAAACGAGAGGGGAGGATTTCCAGCCCCCCGCTCCCTTCCCTTTTAGTCGCCTTCTACGACACGCAGGGAATACGTGGGAAGTATTCTTTCTCCCCTATCCCCAGGGATAATATATATATATATATATATATATATATATATATATATATATATATATATATATATATATATATATATATATATATGCGTGTATTGGTGTTGATGTGTATATATGAATGGATGGACCATTCTTCATCTGTTTCCTGGCGCTATATGATAAATAAAAAATGTATGCAAGTATTGGAAAGCTCTCGCCTGCAAGGGAGTACAGTTTCGTTAAAGAACTTCTCACTCCAAAGGCGTCCTCATTTACCTGCTGGCGGAAGGTCCTTTCATATACAGACAACCATACAATCACATCATCACCACACCACAGTGGCAATACCAAACTTATGGCGCTACCTTACGCAGCTGGAGCAGTGGCTCTCCCAGAATAAAATGTCTGCTGCATCTCCACAAAAATCCTCAACCACTCTTTTAACCCCAGACAGACACGAATTCAGCTCATCCCCCCCCCCCCCCCCCCCCGTCACCGTGAATGGATAGTCTCTCCCACTGACGACCAAACTACCAATTGTTACTTATGGCGCAGTTTTATTATCGTCACTGGACGAAAAGGAGTAAAGTCTTGTCGAGGAACTTCTTGCTCTGAAGGTGTCCTTAATTTCCCTTTTCTGTGTGGAGTGCAACCTTGAGGGTGCAGGAGGCTCATGTGGGGGAGTCTGGGATGATAATGTTATGTTGTGTAGTGTGTCACATGCCATCTTGCTGGCCTCATTGTCTTCAGTGTAGTATTTCGGCTGGCCATTGTTAAGCACAGTCATAGTGTAGTCATGACTCTTGAACCTCCAGACTTGATGATCATGATGATGATCATGATGATGATGATCATGATGATATACACCATCATTATTCTTTCCTCGTCCACCCCTCCCCCTCTCCTACACACGGCCCCTTCCTTACCTACCCCCTTCCACCCTTCGCTTCCCCTCTGTCCGCTTTTCACAATCCTTCCACCTGCTGCACCTCCCCCTCTCCACCTGCTGCACCTCCCCCTCTCCACCTGCTGCACCTTCCCCTCTCCACCTGCTGCTGCCCCCCCACATGACCTGGCTGGTGGTGGTTATAATTAGGACAATTGGTAGCCAGCGTCACAATCGTGTAACAGTTTATGGTTCACCTTGGTAATAAGTCGTGCGATGTGACTCGCTGGGTAACGCGTCATTGTCCAGCTATGTGTCACACATCTGTGTCACATGACTTCACCATCAGTGTCCAGCTATGTGTCACACATCTGTGTCACATGGCTTCACTATCAGTATCCAGCTATGTGTCACACATCTGTGTCACATGACTTCACTATCAGTGTCCAGCTATGTGTCACACATCTGTATCACATGACTTCACTATCATGCCCAGCCTAGCAGGCCTGGACTGCAGCACTAAACACACATGATGCACTATCCTTGGCGAAGTAGTGACCCATTTTAGTGTTATGTCATGATGATGAAAGAAATTATATCGTACGTTATGCGTGACATAATTGTGTTGTACGGTCAGTCATGTGTGATATAACTATATTGTACAATCGTGTGTGAATAATTGTGCTGCATAGTCACGTGTAATATAATTGTGTTCTACTGTCATGTGTGATATAATGTGTTCTAATGTCATGTGTGATATAACTGTGTTCTAAAATGATCTGATACAATTGTGTTCTAATGCCATGTGTGAAATAATTGTGTTCTAGTGTCATGTGTGATATAATTGCGTTCTAATGTCGTGTGTTATACAATTGTGTTGTACAATCAGGCATGAATAATTGTGTTGTAAAGTCATGTGTTCTGGGGTGTTACGCGAGATGGGAAGGTAAGAGTGATCTTGATCCGTCATTACTTCATGCCTGTTCACACGTCCAATGTGTGGTGTTGGTCTTGCCGATATGCGTAAGACGGTATCAATATGCGTTCACAGTACGTACCTACAGGCATGTCACTTGCTGTAACGTGCACATCCATCTACACTTGGTTTGACTCAGGGGTTCTTAACCTTATGTTATACCGGCAGGACAGCTTACAATCTCTGGCTGGCATGGTGTCTGGCCCATCTTCTGCATGTTTAGTGTTGGAGGCGCAGTAACAGAGCTAAACTGTTCATTAATATGTGTACAGCATTGTTACGTGAACTGCTGCTGTCTGTGTTGTTGTATTAAGAAACCTGAGCTTCAGGTACTGAAAAGAGCCACTTTAAATCTTGACTGTAGTTTGTCAACAGAGGAGACACAATGTTGGTGGCAATGTATGACAGAAATATTAAAGGATTTATGATAGAATCAAACACATCAAGATGTACATATGTTCTTATATAACAAGTAAAAACTAAGCTTTAATAGATGTTTACTTCAATTATTTTAGCTGTTCCTGGTACTACCTGGAGATGGTACACTAGTGGTACATGACCACAGCTTACAAATCCTTGAATAACCAGACAAGCTGGACTACGATGAAGTCTTACTGCCTCGAGAACATAACAACCTTGCCTCGAGAACATAACAACCTTGCCTCGAGAACATAACAACCTTGCCTCGTGAACATAACAACCTTGCCTTGAGAACATAACAACCTTGCCTCGAGAACATAACAACCTTGCCTCGAGAACATAACAACCTTGCCTCGAGAACATAACAACCTTGCCTCGTGAACTTAACAACCTTGCCTCGAGAACATAACAACCTTGCCTCGTGAACTTAACAACCTTGCCTCGAGAACATAACAACCTTGCCTCGTGAACTTAACAACCTTGCCTCGAGAACATAACAACCTTGCCTCGAGAACATAACAACCTTGCCTCGTGAACTTAACAACCTTGCCTCGAGAACATAACAACCTTGCCTCGTGAACATAACAACCTTGCCTCGAGAACATAACAACCTTGCCTCGAGAACATAACAACCTTGCCTCGAGAACATAACAACCTTGCCTCGAGAACATAACAATCTTGCCTCGTGAACATAACAACCTTGCCTCGGGAACATAACAACCTTGCCTCGAGAACATAACAACCTTGCCTCGTGAACATAACAACCTTGCCTCGTGAACATAACAACCTTGCCTCGTGAACATAACAACCTTGCCTCGTGAACATAACAACCTTGCCTCGAGAACATAACAACCTTGCCTCGAGAACATAACAACCTTGCCTCGTGAACATAACAACCTTGCCTCGTGAACATAACAACCTTGCCTCGAGAACATAACAACCTTGCCTCGAGAACATAACAACCTTGCCTCGTGAACATAACAACCTTGCCTCGTGAACATAACAACCTTGCCTCGTGAACATAACAACCTTGCCTCGAGAACATAGCAACCTTGCCTCGAGAACATAACAACCTTGCCTCGTGAACATAACAACCTTGCCTCGGGAACATAACAACCTTGCCTCGTGAACATAACAACCTTGCCTCGAGAACATAACAACCTTGCCTCGAGAACATAACAACCTTGCCTCGTGAACATAACAACCTTGCCTCGAGAACATAACAACCTTGCCTCGTGAACATAACAACCTTGCCTCGAGAACATAACAACCTTGCCTCGTGAACATAACAACCTTGCCTCGAGAACATAACAACCTTGCCTCGTGAACATAACAACCTTGCCTCGAGAACATAACAACCTTGCCTCGTGAACATAACAACCTTGCCTCGAGAACATAACAATGTCGCCAGAAGGAAATTTGATTTTCCCTAATTATTACTGAACAGGTACTGGTTCTAAGGTACTGGTTCTCTGGTTCTAAGGTATTGGTTTTCTGGTTCTAATGTAATGGTTCTCTCGTTCTAAGGTACTTGTTCTCTGGTTCTAAGGTATTGGTTTTCTGGTTCTAAGGTACTGGTTCTCTGATTCTAAGGTACTGGTTTTCTGGTTCTCAGTAGCATGTTCTTGAGCATTAAGTAGCAGGTTTTCGAGTTCTAATTTACTGGTTCTTCGGTTCTAAGTTACTGGTTCTTCAGTTCTAAGTTACTGGTTCTTCAGTTCTAAGTTACTGGTTCTTCAGTTCTAAGTTACTGGTTCTTCGGTTCTAAGTTACTGGTTCTTCAGTTCTAAGTTACTGGTTCTTCAGTTCTAAGTTACTGGTTCTTCGGTTCTAAGTTACTGGTTCTTCAGTTCTAAGTTACTGGTTCTTCGGTTCTAAGTTACTGGTTCTTCGGTTCTAAGTTACTGGTTCTTCGGTTCTAAGTTACTGGTTCTTCAGTTCTAAGTTACTGGTTCTTCGGTTCTAAGTTACTGGTTCTTCAGTTCTAAGTTACTGGTTCTTCGGTTCTAAGTTACTGGTTCTTCAGTTCTAAGTTACTGGTTCTTCGGTTCTAAGTTACTGGTTCTTCGGTTCTAAGTTACTGGTTCTTCAGTTCTAAGTTACTGGTTTTTCAGTTCTAAGTTACTGGTTCTTCAGTTCTAAGTTACTGGTTCTTCAGTTCTAAGTTACTGGTTCTTCAGTTCTAAGTTACTGGTTCTTCAGTTCTAAGTTACTGGTTCTTCGGTTCTAAGTTACTGGTTCTTCGGTTCTAAGTTACTGGTTCTTCAGTTCTAAGTTACTGGTTCTTCGGTTCTAAGTTACTGGTTCTTCAGTTCTAAGTTACTGGTTCTTCGGTTCTAAGTTACTGGTTCTTCAGTTCTAAGTTACTGGTTCTTCAGTTCTAGGTTACTGGTTCATCGGTTCTAAGTTACTGGTTCTTCAGTTCTAAGTTACTGGTTCTTCAGTTCTAAGTTACTGGTTCTTCAGTTCTAAGTTACTGGTTCTTCGGTTCTAAGTTACTGGTTCTTCAGTTCTAAGTTACTGGTTCTTCGGTTCTAAGTTACTGGTTCTTCGGTTCTAAGTTACTGGTTCTTCAGTTCTAAGTTACTGGTTCTTCGGTTCTAAGTTACTGGTTCTTCAGTTCTAAGTTACTGGTTCTTCAGTTCTAGGTTACTGGTTCTTCGGTTCTAATTTACTGGTTCTTCGGTTTAAGTTACTGGTTCTTCGGTTCTAAGTTACTGGTTCTTCAGTTCTAAGTTACTGGTTCTTCGGTTCTAAGTTACTGGTTCTTCAGTTCTAAGTTACTGGTTCTTCAGTTCTAGGTTACTGGTTCTTCAGTTCTAAGTTACTGGTTCTTCGGTTCTAAGTTACTGGTTCTTCAGTTCTAAGTTACTGGTTCTTCAGTTCTAGGTTACTGGTTCTTCGGTTCTAAGTTACTGGTTCTTCAGTTCTAGGTTACTGGTTCTTCGGTTCTAAGTTACTGGTTCTTCAGTTCTAAGTTACTGGTTCTTCAGTTCTAAGTTACTGGTTCTTCAGTTCTAAGTTACTGGTTCTTCAGTTGTGAATGGTATGTGGAGGATGTTTGTTTAGTGACGGTCGGTAGTACAGCCAGCACTGCGGGTCACACTCCTGGACCTTCTCGCTACACTGTGTCTCACTTGGGTCTTGGATGTTCACGTATGACCATCGTCTCAGTGGCAGTGATAAGGTGACAGTTCTGTAGGGGTCAAAGTAAGGCAAAATGCACTTGGTGTTAGGTCAGAGCCGGGTTTGAACCAGGTCAAAGCCGGGTCAAAGCCTTGACAAGGTTCGGGTCAGAGCCATGCCAGAAGAGGGTCAAAGCCAGAGCAGAGCCACGTCAGACCCAGGTATGGGCTAGGTCAGCACCAGGTCAGAGCTGGGACAGAGCTGGGTCAGCTCCAGGTCAGAGCTGGGACAGAGCTGGGTCAGCACCAGGTCAGAGCTGGGACAGAGCTGGGTCAGCACCAGGTCAGAGCTGGGACAGAGCTGGGTCAGCACCAGGTCAGAGCTAGGACAGAGCTGGGTCAGCACCAGGTCAGAGCTGGGACAGAGCTGGGTCAGCTCCAGGTCAGAGCTGGGACAGAGCTGGGTCAGCTCCAGGTCAGAGCTGGGACAGAGCCACGTCGCAGTACCCAGTCATGTTGCTGATCCTTATCTGTGTTCCCCAAACGCATGAAATTGGGCAATTTTAGATAATATCTGATGAGGTCCACGCTGTCTGAGCTGCGTTAGATCAATACTCCCAGGCGGTCACACGCTATCAACCTCCACCACCTACCACACCACACCACACCACACCACACCACACCACATCAACCTCCTCTCTCACCCTTATGGTTGTGTGGGGTCTGGCTGTGGTTGTGTGGGGTCTGGCTATGGTTGTGTGGGGTCTGTCTGAGGTTATGTGAGATCTGGCTACGGTTGTGTGGGGTCCGTTTATGGTTGTGTGGGTCTGTTTATGGTTGTGTGGGGTCTGGTTATGGTTGCATGTTAGCTGAGGAAACCCTATCATAGGCACATGTGTTTCAGCTGAGGAAACTCTGTCGTAGTCTTATGTTGTGTTTCATGAGGAAACCATATCTTAGTGCCATGTTGTGCAAGCTGAGCAAATCCTATCATTACCTCATGTTGTGTTGGCTAAGAAAACCGTAGATCATAGACTCATATTGTAGTATTTGAGAAAACCTATCATCGCTGCATGTTGTGTTAGTTGTGGAAACTTTATCATAGCCTCACGTTATGTTATGAAACACTATCATAACTTCATGTTGTGTTAGCTGAAGTAACCCTATCATAAACTCTTGTTGTATTAGTTGAGGAAGCCTTATCATGGCCTCACCCTGAGTTGGCTGAGGAAAAGCTAGCGACAGTCTCATATAGTGTTAGCTGAGATAAGCCTATCATAGCCTCATGTCATGCTAGCTGAGGAAACCCTCTCATATCATGCTGTGTTAGCTGAGGACATCCTATTACAGTCTTATGTTTTGCTAGCTAAAGAAACCCTATCGTAGCTGTATGCTGTGTTAGCTGAGGAAATCCTATCACAGCGTCATGTTGTGTTAATTAATGAAACCTTATCGTACCCTCACGTTGTGTTAGCTGAGGAAACCTTATTATAGTCTTGTGTTAGCTGAGGAACCTCAGTATAGGTTCAAGATGTGTTAGCCTAGGAAACCTTATATCATGTTAGCTGATGAAAATCTATCATAGTCTCATAATATGTTAGCTGAGGAAATTCTATCACAGCCACATGTTGTGTTAGCTGTGGAACCCTTATCATGCCCTCATGTAGTGTTAGTTGATTAAACCATTATAATGATCCCATTTTGTATTAGTTGAGGAAACCATTTCATACTATTAATTCGTTTTAGCTGAGAAAACCCTATCATAGCCTCATATAGGGTCTGGCTATACAGATAGTAATGGACCATGTAACTGTTTAATATGGCTATACTAAATATAGCTTAGTAGCTTCCCTTTCGTTGTGGCTGTGTTTAACATGTCTGCATTGTATTGGTTTTAAGTTCATGTTGATTATGGCCTTTTTTGTATTGCTGTTAGCTTCAGCTGCACTAATTTTGGCTGGTCTGGATGTAGCTGGTTAGCTGTACAGTTGGCTGGTCTGGATGTAGCTGGTTAGCTGTACAGTTGGCTGGTCTGGATGTAGCTGGTTAGCTGTACAGTTGGCTGGTCTGGATGTAGCTGGTTAGCTGTACAGTTGGCTGGTCTGGATGTAGCTGGTTAGCTGTACAGTTGGCTTGTCTGGATGTAGCTGGTTAGCTGTACAGTTGGCTGGTCTGGATGTAGCTGGTTAGCTGTACAGTTGGCTGGTCTGGATGTAGCTGGTTAGCTGTACAGTTGTCTTGTCTGGATGTAGCTGGTTAGCTGTACAGTTGGCTGGTCTGGATGTAGCTGGTTAGCTGTACAGTTGACTTGCATGTGCATTGTCTTGTTGGTAGCATGGCTTATAATCTGGCTATGTTAGACGTATTTGGTATTTCTTTTAGCCTGGTTGTGTTAAATATTTTAGTAGCCTAGTTGTTAACGTAGGTGTGGTAGACGTTGAAAGTAACATAACTCTTTGCCTGGCTATGATATAAAGTATGTAGCCTTACAGTCGCGTTGCTCTGTTGAATTTGACTCTGCATTGGCAAGTGGCTATGTTAAACTTCGATTTTCGGTGATATAGTCAGATATGGCTGTGCTAAATCTACGCTATTGTTTGATTTACTTGAATAGATATATATGAGACTGATGTATTAAGATAGGCGTATGTGAGATGGATTTATTCAGAGGAATTTGTGGGATTAAAGTGCTTAAAGAAATATATTCAGGACGAATTTCATGCGTGTCAGGAAGACATAGCAGATACCTGTGGTTTACTATAACAACTGTGGTACCCTCGTTACTTGTAGTTTCTAGCCTGGTTGTTATTCTAGCTGTAATGCGTAAAGCCAAGGTTGTGAGCCAGAGTGAAGTCAAAGCTGGAATCCAGATAAATCCAAGGCTGGGAGCTAGAGGGAAGCCAAGGCTGGTAATGTCTGAACAATGGTTTCTTTCCTCACACTTTTCTCGCCATCAGAGAGGGTTCGCGACCTCTGGTGCAGAGGCCCGAGGGTCGACATCATATATATAGAACAAAGGAAGAACAGCTGTAGGTACGATGTGGAGTAGGACGTTCTTACCCCCGCTGATGCCAATTGTGTCAGGAAGGGCGGAGCTCCATCACCAACCACATCATTTGTAACCCAGATGAAAGTTGCTCGACCAAGCCTCTCCCTGGCTCGCTTGGTGACTACCTCCCTGGTGTTGGTGACTACCTCCCTGGTGTTGGTGACTACCTCCCTGGTGTTGGTGACTACCTCCCTGGTGTTGGTGACTCTACCTGGTGTTGGTGACTCTACCTGGTGTTGGTGACTACCTCCCTGGTGTTGGTGACTACCTCCCTGGTGTTGGTGACTCTACCTGGTGTTGGTGACTACCTCCCTGGTGTTGGTGGCTCTACCTGGTGCTGGGAGAGGGTTGGTGACTCTACCTGGTGCTGGGGGAGGGTTGGTGGCTCTACCTGTTGCTGGAGGAAGATTGGTGGCTCTACCTGGTTCTGGGGGAGGTTTGGTGGCTCTACCTGGTGCTGGGGGAGGGCTGGTAGCTCTACCTGGAGCTAGGGGAGGGTTGGTAGCTCTACCTGGTGCTGGGGAGTGTTGGTAGCTCTACCTGGTGCTTGGGGAGTGTTGGTAGCTCTACCTGGTGCTGGGGGCGTGTTGGTAGCCTTATTTGGTGCTGGGACAGTGTTGGTAGCTCTACCTGGTGCTTGGGGAGGGTTGGTAGTTCTACATGGTGCTGGGGGAGTGTTTGCAGCTCTACCTAGTGCTAGGGGAGTGTCCCTGGTGCTGGTGAAGGGTTGGTAGCTCTACCTGGTGCTGGGAGGATTGGCAGCTCTACTTGGTGCTGGGGGAGTGTTTGCAGCTGTACCTGGTGCTGGGGAGTGTTGGTAGCTCTACCTGGTGCTGGGGGAGTGTTGGTAGCTCTACCTGGTGCTGGGGAGTGTTGGTAGCTCTACCTGGTGCTGGGGGAGTGTTGGTAGCTCTACCTGGTGCTGGGGGCGTGTTGGTAGCTGTACCTGGTGCTGGGGGAGTGTTGGCAGCTCTAACTGGTGCTGGGGGCGTGTTGGTAGCTGTACCTGGTGCTGGGGGAGTGTTGGTAGCTCTACCTGGTGCTGGGGGCGTGTTGGTAGCTCTACCTGGTGCTGGGGGAGTGTTGGTAGCTCTACCTGGTGCTGGGACAGTGTTGGTAGCTCTCCCTGGTGCTGGGGAAGGGTTGGTAGCTCTACCTGGTGCTGGGGGAGTGTTGGCAGCTCTACTTGGTGCTGGGGAGTGTTGGCAGCTCTAACTGGTGCTGGGGGAGTGTTGGTAGCTCTGCCTGGTGCTGGGGGAGTGTTGGTAGCTCTGCCTGGTGCTGGGGGAGTGTTGGTAGCTCTGCCTGGTGCTGGGAGAGTGTTGGTAGCTCTACCTGGTGCTGGGGGAGTGTTGGTAGCTCTACCTGGTGCTGGGAGAGTGTTGGTAGCTCTACCTGGTGCTGGGGGAGTGTTGGGAGCTCTAACTGGTGCTTGGGGCGTGTTGGTAGCTCTACCTGGTGCTGGGACAGTGTTGGTAGCTCTACCTGGTGCTGGGGGAGGGTTGGTAGCTCTGCCTGGTGCTGGGGGAGGGTTGGTAGCTCTACCTGGTGCTGGGACAGTGTTGGTAGCTCTACCTGGTGCTGGGGGAGTGTTGGTAGCTCTACCTGGTGCTGGGGGAGTGTTGGTGGCTCTACTGGTGCTGGGGGAGGGTTGGTAGCTCTACCTGGTGCTGGGACAGTGTTGGTAGCTCTACCTGGTGCTGGGGGAGTGTTGGTAGCTCTACCTGGTGCTGGGACAGTGTTGGTAGCTCTACCTGGTGCTGGGGGAGGGTTGGTAGCTCTGCCTGGTGCTGGGGGAGGGTTGGTAGCTCTACCTGGTGCTGGGACAGTGTTGGTAGCTCTACCTGGTGCTGGGGGAGGGTTGGTAGCTCTACCTGGTGCTGGGGGAGTGTTGGTAGCTCTACCTGGTGCTGGGGGAGTGTTGGTAGCTCTACCTGGTGCTGGGGGAGTGTTGGTGGCTCTACTGGTGCTGGGGGAGGGTTGGTAGCTCTACCTGGTGTTAGGGGAGGGTTGGTAGCTCTACCTGGTGCTGGGGGAGTGTTGGTGACTCTACCTGGTGCTGGAGGAGTGTTGGTAACTCTCCCTGGTGCTGGGACAGTGTTGGTAGCTCTACCTGGTGCTTGGGGAGGGTTGGTAGCTCTACCTGGTGCTGGGAGAGTGTTGGTAGCTCTACCTGGTGCTGGGGGAGTGTTGGTAGCTCTACCTGGTGCTGGAGGAGTGTTGGTAGCCTTATTTGGTGCTGGGACAGTGTTGGTAGCTCTACCTGGTGCTTGGGGAGGGTTGGTAGTTCTACATGGTGCTGGGAGAGTGTTGGTAGCTGTACCTAGTGCTGGGGGAGTGTTGGTAGCTCTACCTAGTGCTGGGGGAGTGTTGGTAACTCTCCCTGGTGCTGGGGGAGGGTTGGTAGCTCTACCTGGTGCTGGGAGAGTGTTGGTAGCTCTACCTAGTGCTGGGGGAGTGTTGGTAGCTCTACCTGGTGCTGGGGGAGTGTTGGTAGCTCTACCTGGTGCTGGGGGAGTGTTGGTAGCTCTACCTGATGCTGGGGGAGTGTTGGCAGCTCTAACTGGTGCTGGGGGAGTGTTGGTAGCTCTGCCTGGTGCTGGGGGAGTGTTGGTAGCTGTACCTGGTGCTGGGGGAGTGTTGGTAGCTCTGCCTGGTGCTGGGAGAGTGTTGGTAGCTCTACCTGGTGCTGGGGGAGTGTTGGTAGCTCTACCTGGTGCTGGGAGAGTGTTGGTAGCTCTACCTGGTGCTGGGGGAGTGTTGGGAGCTCTACCTGGTGCTGGGGGAGTGTTGGTAGCTCTAACTGGTGCTCGGGGAGTGTTGGTAGCTCTACGTGGTGCAGGGGCCGTGTTGGTAGCTCTACCTGGTGCTGGGGGAAGGTTGGTAGCTCTGCCTGGTGCTGGGGGAGGGTTGGTAGCTCTACCTGGTGCTGGGGAGGGTTGGTGGCTCTACCTGGTTCTGGGGAAGGATTAGCAGCTCTACCTGGTGCTGGGGAAGTGTTGGTAGCTCTATCTGGTGCTGGGGGAGTGTTGGTAGCTCTGTCTGGTGCTGGGGGAGTGTTGGTAGCTCTGCCTGGTGCTGGGTGAATGTTGGTAGCTCTACCTGGTGCTGGGGGAGTGTTGGTAGCCTTATTTGGTGCTGGGAAAGTGTTGGTAGCTCTACCTGGTGCTGGGGTAGTGTTGGTAGCTCTGCCTGGTGCTGGGGGAGTGTTGGCAGCTCTATCTGGTGCTGGGGGAGTGTTGGCAATTCTACTTGGTGCTGGCGTAGTGTTGGTAGCTCTACCTGGTGTTGGGTAGCGTTGGTAATTCTACTTGGTGCTGGGGTAGTGTTGGTAGCACTACCTGGTGTTGGGGAGCGTTGGTAGCTCTACCTGGTGCTGGGGGAGTGTTAGTGGCTCAACGGGGTGCTGGGGTAGTGTTGGCAGCTCTACCTGGTGCTGGGGGAGTGTTGGTAGCTCTACCTGGTGCTTGGAGAGTGTTGGTAGCTCTACCTGGTGCTTGGAGAGTGTTGGTAGTTCTACCTGGTGCTGGGGGAGTGTTGGTAGTTCTACCTGGTGCTGGGGGAGGGTTGGTAACTCTACCTGGTGCTTGGGAAGTGTTGGTAGTTCTACCTGGTGCTGGGGGAGGGTTGGTAGCTCTACCTGGTGCTGGGGGGAGTGGTGGTGGCTCTACCTGGTGCTGGGGGGAGTATGGTAGTTCTCTGGGAATAATGTGGCTATGATGCCTCCTGTGTAGCTAAAAGATACACCATCTTCAGGTGAGTTTGTGCAACACGTTCCGAACGAACCTTCACCTGCAGCTAAGGCCAGGTAATTCAGGCACACAACACTCACTGCTCGACAACCCTTGAGCACGACGGTACGATCCTTGAGCACGACGGTACGATCCTGGGCACGACGGTACGATCCTTGATCACGACGGTACGATCCTTGAGCACGACGGTACGATCCTTGAGCACGACGATACGACCCTTGAGCACGACGGTGCGATCCCTGAGCAAGACAAAGCATCGCGGTACGACCCATGAGTATGATGGCTTTATGCAGTCGTTCGTATAGGTCGTACCGTCATGTTCAATGATTTAAACTACAGATTTATAATAAATGTTGTGTTAACTAAGGAAACCCTGTCATAGCCTGTTTTGTTACATACTATTAATTCGTGTTAGCTGAGAAAACCCTATCATAGCCTCATGTTGTGTTAGTTGAGAAACCTCTATCACAGCCGCGTATTGCTTAGCTGTGTAAACCGTATCATAGCCTCATGTCATGTTAGGTAATGAAGCCTTATCATAGGCTCATGTTGTGTTACCCGAGGAAACCTTGTCCTAGCCTCATGTGTTAGGTGAGGAAACACTGTCCTAGCCTCATGTGTTTGGTGAGGAAACCCTGTCCTAGCCTCATGTGTTAGGTGAGGAAACCCTGTCCTAGCCTCATGTGTTAGGTGAGGAAACCCTGTCCTAGCTTCATGTGTTAGGTGAGGAAACCCTGTCCTAGCCTCATGTGTTAGGTGAGGAAACCCTGTCCTAGTCTCATGTGTTAGGTGAGGAAACCTTATCCTAGCCTCATGTGTTAGGTAAGGAAATCCTCTCCTAGCCTCATGTGTTAGGTGAGGAAACCCTGTCCTAGCCTCATGTGTTAGGTGAGGAAACCCTGTCCTAGCCTCATGTGTTAGGTGAAGAAACCCTGTCCTAGCCTCATGTGTTAGGTGAGGAAACCCTATCCTAGCCTCATGTGTTAGGTGAAGAAACTCTGTCCTCGCCTCATGTGTTAGGTGAGGAAACCCTCTCCTAGCCTCATGTGTTAGGTGAAGAAACCCTGTCCTAGCCTCATGTGTTAGGTGAAGAAACCCTGTCCTAGCCTCATGTGTTAGGTGAGGAAACCCTGTCCTAGCCTCATGTGTAAGGTGAAGAAACCCTGTCCTAGCCTCATGTGTTAGGTGAGGAAACCCTGTCCTAGCCTCATGTGTTAGGTGAGGAAACCCTGTCCTAGCCTCATGAGTTAGGTGAAGAAACCCTGTCCTGGCCTATGTGTTAGGTGAAGAAACCCTGTCCTAGCCTATGTGTTAGGTTAAGAAACCCTGTCCTGGCCTATGTGTTAGGTGAAGAAACCCTGTCCTAGCCTCATGTGTTAGGTGAAGAAACCCTGTCCTAGCCTATGTGTTAGGTGAAGAAACCCTGTCCTAGCCTCAGTGTGGTGTCATCTCTGGAGGAGAGAGGTTTGCCGGAGTGGAGGGGAGAGGTTTGCCGGAGTGGAGGAGAGAGGTTTGACGGAGTGGAGGAGAGAGGTTTGACGGAGTGGAGGAGAGAGGTTTGACGGAGTGGAGGAGAGAGGTTTGACGGAGTGGAGGAGAGAGGTTTGCCGGAGTGGAGGAGAGAGGTTTGCCGGAGTGGAGGAGAGAGGTTTGCCGGAGTGGAGGAGAGAGGTTTGACGGAGTGGAGGAGAGAGGTTTGCCGGAGTGGAGGAGAGAGGTTTGCCGGAGTGGAGGAGAGAGGTTTGCCGGAGTGGAAGTTGTGTTTCGCTAAGATGGCGCTCGGTCGGTCTTCTTTGTTTCCGTTGTGGTTGGTCGCGCTAAAAGAATGACCCCTCGCCTCTCTCTCTTTCCTCCACCCCCGCCCCGACCCTGGCCACCCACCCGCCATCTTGTAACGCTTGCCTGGATTGGTTAGGCGACTTCGTGATCGACCAATTACAGCCATTGTCAGATGGGCGCCCACGCATGATATTTTTAACGGACTGGTGAGGTATGGCTGTCTCACTTGCTGCTACACTCTCTGGATGGGATCCCTCGTCAGTCCAGTATTAGTTTTCCTTTTTTTTTTTTTTTCATTTCGTTCTGTTGCGCCGCGCTGGCCTCACGCACGTAAACGCGTGAGACGAATTTCGAAAACGGAGTGAGTGAGAAACGATCATGGGATGATAGCGAGACGGCCTTGTGCAATGTACAATGATGAAGGTATTGTGAGATCTTGTCAGGTTTCACAACCCTGTGTGAGACGATCACCAGAAATATCATGTGTGAGTGTGTATGATCTCCTGCTCTACTGTGTGGCATAATGTGTGTGTCTGCTGTGGGTGGCGCCGGCTGCCTTGAAAGGGTGGCTCGGGCGTCCTGGTGTGGTAGAGTGGGCGGCCTGTTGTGGGCGGCGCGCGTGGCTGAGACGTTGAGGCGATCAATGTAATGACGACTTTCCTTCTTGCTATGTCTCTGTCAGTCTATGTATCCTGTTCCTTGATGTATCTGTTTTTCTATCCAACCCTCAATCTGTCTATCTACCTAACCCTCGAAAGGTATATCTACCTAAAACTCGTCCTATCTGTCTATGTCCTATCTGTCTACCTATCTATCCATCTATCTGTCTCCCTCTAGCTTCCTTACCCTTACAGAGGTCTTGGCTTCCAGCAGCTCTCCTGGAAACTCATGTAGATTAATCAGTTGCCCAGTCATGCTCTGCCAGACACAGCTAGACCTGCCATACAACGCTGGACACCAACAACCATAACAACAACAACACCTACGATGACTATACCAACAACCACAACAACACCCACAACAAGCACCCCAACACTTACAGCAATGCTCACAACACAACAACCTCGCACTGACCATCTCATCCGTCTAGGAACAACCACACAACCAGCCGTGCCTAGCCTGCCCACTCCACCACACAACCAGCCGTGCCTAGCCTGCCCACTCCACCACACAACCAGCCGTGCCTAGCCTGCCCACTCCACCACACAACCAGCCGTGCCTAGCCTGCCCACTCCACCACACAACCAGCCGTGCCTAGCCTGCCCACTCCACCACACAACCAGCCGTGCCTAGCCTGCCCACTCCACCGCACAACCAGCCGTGCCTAGCCTGCCCACTCCACCACACAACCAGCCGTGCCTAGCCTGCCCACTCCACCACACAACCAGCCGTGCCTAGCCTGCCCACTCCACCACACAACCAGCCGTGCCTAGCCTGCCCACTCCACCACACAACCAGCCGTGCCTAGCCTGCCCACTTCACCACACAACCAGCCGTGCCTAGCCTGCCCACTCCACCACACAACCAGCCGTGCCTAGCCTGCCCACTCCACCACACAACCAGCCGTGCCTAGCCTGCCCACTCCACCACACAACCAGCCGTGCCTAGCCTGCCCACTCCACCACACAACCAGCCGTGCCTAGCCTGCCCACTCCACCACACAACCAGCCGTGCCTAGCCTGCCCACTCCACCACACAACCAGCCGTGCCTAGCCTGCCCACTCCACCACACAACCAGCCGTGCCTAGCCTGCCCACTCCACCACACAACCAGCCGTGCCTAGCCTGCCCACTCCACCACACAACCAGCCGTGCCTAGCCTGCCCACTCCACCACACAACCAGCCGTGCCTAGCCTGCCCACTCCACCACACAACCAGCCGTGCCTAGCCTGCCCACTCCACCACACAACCAGCCGTGCCTAGCCTGCCCACTCCACCACACAACCAGCCGTGCCTAGCCTACTCTCTCCAACCATTGCACCAGACAACACTCCGCCCCTCTTGCCTCCTCGTGGGCGTGGAGGGAAGTGTAGGCGTGGAGGGGTGTGTGGGCGTGGAGAAGGGTGTGGGCGTGGGTGTTGCTCCTGGAGATATGTTGAGGCGATAGTTCCAGCTGCTAGTCCTGGACAATGGTGGTGAAGTATCTGTTGTTGTTACGTATGAGGTCTGTCTGTCTGTCTGTCTCTCTCTCTCTCTCTCTCTCTCTCTCTCTCTCTCTCTCTCTCTCTCTCTCTCTCTCTCTCTCGTGCACGGTACCTTGCCAAGAGAGAGAGAGAGAGAGAGAGAGAGAGAGAGAGGGGGGGGGGGGCACCAGTTTGGTCAGCCTGTCTGAGGGCCAGAGATCTGCTGGAGAAGAACCAAGCTAGGTTAGGAAACACTTAACCTACAGTAAGGGAAGTGAACTACAGTAAGGGAAGTGAACTGCAGTAAGGGAAGTGAACTGCAGTAAGGGAAGTGAACTGCAGTAAGGGAAGTGAACTGCAGTAAGGGAAGTGAACTACAGTAAGGGAAGTGAACTGCAGTAAGGGAAGTGAACTACAGTAATGGAGGTGAACTGCAGTAATGGAGGTGAACTGCAGTAAGGGAAGTGAACTGCAGTAAGGGAAGTGAACTGCAGTAAGGGAAGTGAACTGCAGTAAGGGAAGTGAACTGCAGTAAGGGAAGTGAACTACAGTAATGGAGGTGAACTGCAGTAAGGGAAGTGAACAACAGTAGGGGAAGTGAACTACAGTAAGGGAGGTGACCTAAAGTAAGGGAGGTGAACTACAGTAAGGGAAGTAAAATACAGTAATTGAAGTGAATTACAGTAAGGAACGTTAACTACAATAAGGGAGGTGAACTACAGAAAGGGAGGTGAACTACAGTAAGGGAAGTGAAGTACTGTAAGGGAAGTGAACTACAGTAAGAGAAGTGAAGTACAGTAAGGGAAGTGAAGTACAGTAAAGGAAGTGAACTACAGTAAGAGAAGTGAACTACAGTAAGAGAAGTGAAGTACAGTAACGGAGGTGAACTACAGTAAGGGAAGTGAAGTTCAGTAAAGGAGGTGAACTACAGTGAGGGAAGTGAAGTACAGTAAGGGAAGTGAACTACAGGTAAGGGAAGTGAAGTACAGTAAGGGAAGTGAACACAGTAAGAGAAGTGAATTACAGTAAGGGAAGTGAAGTACAGTATGAGAAGTGAACTACAGTAAGGGAAGTGAAGTACAGTAAAGGAGGTGAACTACAGTAAGGGAGGTGAAGTACAGAAAGGGAGGTGAACTGCAGTAAGGGAAGTGAAGCACAGTAAGGGAGGTGAACTACAGCAAGGGAAGTTAAGTACAGTAAGGGAGGTGAATTACAGTAAAGGAGGTTAACTACAGTAAGGGAAGTGAAGTGCAGTAAGGGAGGTGAACTACGGGAAGTGGCAGGAAACCATGTTCTCAAAAACGGTGGAAGGGAAGGGGACGGGAAGACAGACTTGAGTTCAGCCTTCCCGTTTTCAGGCCAGATTGACCACGTCATTATTTATCCTAACCAAGATGAACATCACACAACAAATATCAAGTGTTGGCAAAGTTGTCATGAGAGACTTTTTATCATTAGTATCATTATTATTATTATTATCATTATTATTATTATCATTATTATCATTATTAATTATCATTATTATCATTAATATCATTGTAATTATTGTGCCGACTGCTGCTGGAGGAAGGAACGTATGGGGAGACTGAAGGATATTTTAGAACTTCCAATTAGTTATATGAAAGTAAAGTTTAAAGTTGGGGCTCAGCTGGTGTAGAAACCTTTAATGCCAAGATTGTAGTGGAGCACACACACACACACACACACACACACACACACACACACACACACACACACGTGGCGTGCAAGACCCAGCTCCCTGGGTCAACATTAGCGTCGGATGAACAATGTAATTTTGCGATATTCGTGCCCCACCAGGCGACTGCATCGTGACTTACCCTGACCGCCACGGTGCTGTACCGTGTACCCTGTTCGGCTGCTGTGGTACTCAGGCCTGGGCCCTGTCCACCCTAACCTGGGTGATATGGTGTTTTCCCCTGGGTATTGAGGTGTTCTGACCTGAACCTCGCTGTACCAAGGTCTTGCTGCTTTGGTGTCCTGGTCTGATTACGGTGGTACCCTGGCTTACGTGTTGTGGTACCCTGTATGGTAGCTGTAGTGCCTGGTCTCGATACTCTGGTACCCTACATTGGTCTTGTGGTACCCAGCCGGGTGCAGCTTCGTCTCTATATGAAAATTTCTTCAGTACAACGTTATTGGCAAGTGTGATCTTGCAGGAGATCACCAGGTGTAGTCCTGCTGTGGATCTGTGTTTGGTGTTGATGTACTGTATACATAATAATGTAACAATCTTTGGCCTGTTCCTTCTTATGTCTAATACCTGTGTTTTCACCATTCCCTATGTACCCCTGGTACAGAAAGTCTTCATTCTCTGTAAAGACCTCCTTAATAAACTGGAAATAATTCCTCTAAAGATTCCCTCCGCAGACTAGAAGTATTCCCCTTAAAGATTTCCTCCAATGATTGGAAATATTCCCTCCATAGATGGAAAAAATTCCCTCTGAAGACTCCCTCTATAGACTGGACATTTTGTGGACTAGCAGCAGAAGGCAAACGTTGAGGACTGACGTCACCAACACGTGACTATTTCTCCAGGTGTCTCCTTCACCTTCGTCACTATTGTTCCAGCCAGTAAGTTATCTGACATCAAGAACAACATGAACACATATCATAACAATACTACTACTCTACAACTGCTACTATTACTACTACTACTACTACAGATAATAATAACAATAATAACAATACTACTACTCTACTACTGCTACTATTACTACTACTACTACTACAGATAATAATAACAATAATAATAATAATAATAATAATGATAATAATAATAATGATAATGATAATAGTAGTATTGATAATAATAATAATAATAATGATAATAATAATGATAGTATTGTTATCATTATCATTATCATTATTAATTATTATTATTATTATCATCATTATTACTAATGATAATAACATTGGTGAGCGACTGTAGTATTGTTTGTATAGCAGGATTCAGTCACTCATCATCATGTTCACTAAGGAGGTAAACATCGTCAGATAATTATCTTCACTACAACCTCTACACCATCACTCATCATTATGTTCACTACAACCTCTACACCATCACTCATCATTATGTTCACTACAACCTCTACACCATCACTCATCATCATGTTCACTACAACCTCTACACCATCACTCATCATTATGTTCACTACAACCTCTACACCATCACTCATCATTATGTTCACTACAACCTCTACACCATCACTCATCATTATGTTCACTACAACCTCTACACCATCACTCATCATTATGTTCACTACAACCTCTACACCATCACTCATCATCATGTTCACTACAACCTCTACACCATCACTCATCATTATGTTCACTACAACCTCTACACCATCACTCATCATTATGTTCAATATAGAATAAGAAACTGAGCCAAGCATCATGGTTCTCCTATAGAGGATATATGTATACTGTTAATGACAATGGCTTAATGATAAAGCTTACCATTTTGGTACGTAATGGGTCATGATGCGCCATGTACTGGTAATGACTGGCCTTATAATGGTGACAGGGTAATAATGTAAATGGTCATTATAATAGAGGTAATGGGGTGATGATAATGGGTCTTATGATAGTGAAGGGTTATGAAGAACTTTATAATGGTGATGATGATCCTTATAATGGTTAGGGGGTAATGAAGAGATTTATAATGGTAATGCTGAGCATTTTAATGATAATTGGGTAAACATGTCATATAATGGTTATGAGCATTATAATGGTAATGGTGTTGTGATGAACTTTACAAGTCTTATGATGATGATGAGGTCATGAAAAGACTCGTAATGATAATGGGTGTGATGAATTAGGTGATGATGAACCTTACAGTGGTAAAGGGGTAATGGTGAAGATTATGATGATAATGGGATCATGATGAGTATGATAATGATAATGGGATCATGATGAGTATGATAATGATAATGGGATCATGATGAGTATGATAATGATAATGGGATCATGATGAGTATGATAATGATAATGGGATCATGATGAGTATGATAATGATAATGGGATCATGATGAGTATGATAATGATAATGGGATCATGATGAGTATGATAATGATAATGGGATCATGATGAGTATGATGATGATAATGGGATCATAATGAGTATGATGATGATAATGGGATCATGATGAGTATGATGATGATAATGGGATCATGATGAGTATGATGATGATAATGGGATCATGATGAGTATGATGATGATAATGGGATCATGATGAGTATGATGATGATAATGGGATCATAATGAGTATGATGATGATAATGGGATCATGATGAGTATGATGATGATTATGGGATCATAATGAGTATGATGATGATAATGGGATCATGATGAGTATGATGATGATAATGGGATCATGATGAGTATGATGATGATAATGGGATCATGATGAGTATGATGATGATAATGGGATCATGATGAGTATGATGATGATAATGGGATCATGATGAGTATGATGATGATAATGGGATCATGATGAGTATGATGATGATAATGGAATCATGATGAGTATGATGATGATAATGGGATCATGATGAGTATGATGATAATGGGATCATGATGAGTATGATGATGATAATGGGATCATGATGAGTATGATAATGTTTATTATGATGATTCCCAGAGACATGATAGAGGTAGATGACCTTGCTGTCTTGTGACCCCGAAGTAAGAGGAGTGAGTGTGGGTGTCAGAGGTTTTGATGAGTAAGAGGAGTGAGTGTGGGTGTCAGAGGTTTTGATGAGTAAGAGGAGTGAGTGTGGGTGTCAGAAGTTTTGATGAGTAAGAGGAGTGAGTGTGGGTGTCAGAAGTTTTGATGAGTAAGAGGAGTGAGTGTCAGCTGTGGGTTTATCACCTTACATCTCTTATTATTATTATAGATACGAACAAAACTTTCTGAAGAAATTACCATTCTAGTGTCTCGAGTTGACTTTTGACCCCGTGTGACCCCATCTCCCACCCTCCCCCCCTGGTCACCTGCGTCAGGTTGAGTGTAGTGGTGGATGATGTTATCGTTGCTGACTATGATGTCAGCCACTGCCCGTGTTTCACCAGTGTCAGGAGGTTGGACGTCAGACCATTGTGAGCCGAGTGTCAGGAGGTAGTTAGTGGACGTCATGCCATTGTGAGCCGAGTGTCAGCAAAGTCAGACCATTGGTAGCCGCTCGTCACTGGGAGATCTCAGTGTCAGCGTTTGTCAGCGGACGTTGTAAATTATCGTCAGTCAGTCAGTCAGTGGTCTGTATGGTGGAGATCACATAACGTGACAAGTGGTTGGCTAACTGGGAAATCCTGCTCGTCCAATGACTGAGGAAGGACGGTATGACCTCAGTCTTGCTGAGGAAGTAGGGCAGGGAGGGGCGGGCCAGGTGCGTTGACGTGGTGCTGAGGTAAGCACCTCCTGCAACGCTGAGGTGGGGAGTTGATGCTTTGTTGGCACTGACACAGGTAGTTGATGACGTAGTGTTGAGGTCAGTTGATGACGTAGTGGTGAGGGCAGGAGGGAGGGAGGAAGGGAGGGAGGGAGGGAGGGAGGGAGGGAGGGAGGGAGCCACAAGATGTACAAGTGATGTCTGCCACTTGGATGGTCATCGTGTTAATGTCTCACGTTGTCTCAACACAGAACTTTTTATTTACATATAAAGTTGTTGTATCGTCCGTACGTCCGCACGTACGTCCGCACGTACGTACGTCCGCACGTACGTACGTTGGTTGTACTGTGTTGGGTTACATTAGATTTTCTTGTTGACATCCTCCACTTGTCTGGGCGTTGGGAGTTGAGGTCGTTCGCTTCTCATTGCTTATGGTATATTTTCCCTCTGGGATAACGAGTCTTCTCCCTCACTCTCCCCTCTCCCTCTCTACTCCCTCACTCTCCCCTCTCCCTCTCTACTCCGGCCATACCTTCTGTACTTACATTCATTCTTCTCTTCTCGTAGCGCACCCTCACTCTCCCTGTCTACTTCTCACTAGTTTCTTGAGCGTTCGTCTCCTCCCTTGCCTCACCCTGTGTTTCCCTCCCTCCCTCCTTTGTACCGTCCATATCCACCGGTTAGGGCGCACCTCTCGCCATTCCCTCCATCCTCGCTCATTTCCGGCTGCCCGCCCTGAAGAAACAGGTTAATACGCCGCGCCATTGTCTTACTCGGCGCCGCTCCACTCGTAAAACAGAACCTAAAAACACACACGCCCAAACAGACACCGGAAGTCCATTGTGAGGGGATATTAGTTCAAGTGGCGTGCCTGGGGGGCGCCCGACCCAGGCGGCTCTTGTAGGTACGCTAGCCAGTCTTCTTGCTCGCTCGCGCCTCGCTCACTCTTCTCCAAGTTTGTGGGGTGAACCGCTTGACCTTTATTCCTGGCTTTGCGAAAGTTATTTTCAGCATGCGATGACTGTAAAATATAAGGAAGGATGATGGAAACAGAGGGATAATGGGAGATATATCTGATCGTGGGGGCAGTTTTGAGCTGGAACGGGTGATTGTGGCAACGTTACATGCCATTATCGCTTAACACTTTCTGGCCTCTAAGTAACCGCCTCCGCCAAATGTATGATAACTTTACTTCCACTATTACCTTCCCTCATGCCCACAAAAGGACGTAGATGATTAACATGCGTTTTATTTATTTGAAAATATTTTTGGTATTCATCGCCTTATTGATAACTTGAGCAACAAGATGAAATGAGTTATATCTAAGAGAAAGAAAATAATATTATCATGCAACTGTAAGATAGCTCTACCAGTGACTCCGCCTACCAGATTTACTTGGACCAATCAGCGTTCAGTCTATTCAGGTTGACTCGTCATACGCGTACGGGAGTCAGTAAGCCCGCCCAGATTTTCTATTGTTCTCCCGCGAAGGGTCTTACATCCCTTTGTTCAATGACAAACTCGCCCTTACAGGGAAAGAATCGCTTAAGGTGATTTGGTATTCATCGGCGTGCTGGTAAGCGTGGCTCTACTGTAAAAGTCACTGTCTAGCAATCGTCCATATTTGTCTTGGCTGTTTGTTGGTGCACAGCTTCTTGGCTTGACTGAGGCGCCTCACCTGCCACTGACGGAGAAGCAACATTGTCTGGCTTGTTCACAAGAGTGAGCTGAAGCCATCATTGTGTTCGATAATATTACGACCAGTCTCTCCCTCCGCCCATACTGCAACAGAAAATATCTCCTCCCTCTAATGGCTGCCTGGGGGAGGTGAAGCACAATAATAAACGCCTAGCCAGTGATTTAAACCGCCATTGCGAGTGTGGATTGGTGGCTCGGAAAATCTCTCTCCAGGATCCTTCATGCGTGCGCCCCTGCCCCCTGGTGAGAGCGGCCAAAACTACCGTGCCCGCCAAAATCCCCTGGGGGATCGTGAACACAGCCCGCCGATATGACCAGCTATACCTTCACCTCCCACCAGCAGCAGCAGCAGCAGCAGCAGGACCAGTGGAAAGAAAATAATAATAACAATACGACGCTGGGAAACATGTCGACCTTGTGCTCCAGTACAGGTGAGTATGTCACGTGAGGAGTAACACTTTCTTATTCTCGAATACTGGTCACTAATTATAGGACCTGTATATCTGGTCACTAATTATAGGACCTGTATATCTGGTCACTAATTATAGGACCTGTATATCTGGTCACTAATTATAGGACCTGTATATCTGGTCACTAATTATAGGACCTGTATATCTGGTCACTAATTATAGGACCTGTATATCTGGTCACTAGTTATAGGACCTGTACATTTGATCACTGATAATAGGACCTGTATCTCAGGTCACTGATAATAGGACCTGTATATCTGGTCAGTGACCTGTATCCGTAGCATCGTACAGGATAGGCTAGATTTGAAGAAGATGCGCGGGATGTTCAATATCTGTCTGATTATTGTTAGAATGTAAGACACTCATGAACTTTACATGTTTAGAGTTGTCTTCACTGTTTCTATATTCTGTGTTGATGGAGGAAATGTTCACTAGCTTCCATCAATCCTGTGTTAGTGAGGGAAATGTTCACTAGCTTCCATCAATCCTGTGTTAGTGAGGGAAATGTTCACTAGCTTCCATCAATCCTGTGTTAGTGAGGGAAATGTTCACTAGCTTCCATCAATCCTGTGTTAGTGAGGGAAATGTTCACTAGCTTCCATCAATCTTGTGTTAGTGAGGGAAATGTTCACTAGCTTCCATCAATCCTGTGTTAGTGGAGGAAATGTTCACTAGCTTCCATCAATCCTGTGTTAGTGGAGGAAATGTTCACTAGCTTCCATCAATCCTGTGTTAGTGAGGGAAATGTTCACTAGCTTCCATCAATCCTGTGTTGATGAGGGAAATGTTCACTAGCTTCCATCAATCCTGTGTTAGTGAGGGAAATGTTCACTAGCTTCCATCAATCCTGTGTTAGTGAGGGAAATGTTCACTAGCTTCCATCAATCCTGTGTTAGTGGAGGAAATGTTCACTAGCTTCCATCAATCCTGTGTTAGTGGAGGAAATGTTCACTAGCTTCCATCAATCCTGTGTTAGTGGAGGAAATGTTCACTAGCTTCCATCAATCCTGTGTTAGTGGAGGAAATGTTCACTAGCTTCCATCAATCCTGTGTTAGTGGAGGAAATGTTCACTAGCTTCCATCAATCCTGTGTTAGTGGAGGAAATGTTCACTAGCTTCCATCAATCCTGTGTTAGTGGAGGAAATGTTCACTAGCTTCCATCAATCCTGTGTTAGTGGAGGAAATGTTCACTAGCTTCCATCAATCCTGTGTTAGTGGAGGAAATGTTCACTAGCTTCCATCAATCTTGTGTTAGTGGAGGAAATGTTCACTAGCTTCCATCAATCTTGTGTTAGTGGAGGAAATGTTCACTAGCTTCCATCAATCCTGTGGTAGTGGAGGAAATGTTCACTAGCTTCCATCAATCCTGTGTTAGTGGAGGAAATGTTCACTAGCTTCCATCAATCCTGTGTTAGTGGAGGAAATGTTCACTAGCTTCCATCAATCCTGTGTTAGTGGAGGAAATGTTACTAGCTTCCATCAATCCTGTGTTAGTGGAGGAAATGTTCACTAGCTTCCATCAATCCTGTGTTAGTGGAGGAAATGTTCACTAGCTTCCATCAATCCTGTGTTAGTGGAGGAAATGTTCACCAGTTTCCATCAATCCTGTGTTAGTGAGGGAAATGTTCACTAGCTTCCATCAATCCTGTGTTAGTGGAGGAAACATATAACTATAATGCTGATATGGTTGATGTATGTAGTACAAAAAGAAATATAATTTCCATCATCGGTACTCCTTTGTGATATCCATTGTTCTATAAATAAAGTCTTTGTTTGTAAAGCTATAACTGTTTCATCCTGATGTATAGCCTCACAAATACACAAAATGTGTACTTCTCTAAATGCAAAATATATTTGTCTATGTATGTACGTAGAGAGAGAGAGAGAGAGAGAGAGAGAGAGAGAGAGAGAGAGAGAGAGAGAGAGAGAGAGAGAGAGAGCGTTGTGGTAGTATGTATGTAGTGCTGTTAGTATGTCTGTGTTTGTTAATAGTGTTAGTAGTATGTGTATGTAGGTCGTGTTGGTAGTGTGTACGTGTATGTAATGTAGTGTTAGTAGTATGTGTGTGTGTGTGTGTGTGTGTAGCGTACTGTGGTAATATGTATGTACGTAGTGCTGATAGTATGCATGCGTCTGTATGTGGTCATGGTAGTATGTATGTATATGTATGTAGTGCTATAGTATGTATGTGTGTGTTTAGTGTTGAAAGTATGCATTTATATATGTATGGGGTGTTGGTAGTGTGTATGTAGTGGTGGTAATATGCATGTGCATATATGTAATGCTGGTATTATCTATGTTGTGCTAGCATTATACAAATATATATATATATATATATATATATATATATATATATATATATATATATATATATATATATATATATCTAGTGTTGGCAGTATGTATGTAGTACTGGTGGTGTATATTTAGGAAATGGCCGGTGTAGACCCCATTGCTCACCAACGTGAGACGAAGGGTATTCGATTATATATTATTCGAGTAGTCATTTCCCTATTAGGGGCGATCATAGCCTAGCGGTAGCGCTCCCGCCTGTTGCACAGGGGTTCCGGGTTCGATCCTGGCTGTTGGAGGTTTGTATGTTATATGGAAGTGCCCGTTCATATGTACTATATTCGTGTGTGTGTGTGTATATATACCTTCGTATTGTACAGTTAGATTTTGTAAAATGCTATCTGCTGGTCGTGTGAGCCTGATAAGAAATGGCCAGTGGAGAACATGTGGTTATTGTAATGTAGAATATGTGGCTATCATAATGTAGAACATGTGCCTATCATAATGTAGAACATGTGACTATTGTAATGTAAAGCATGCAACTATCATAATGTAGAACATGCAACTATTATAATGCAGAACATATGGCTGTCATGATGTAGAATATGCGGCTATCATGTCGAACATGTGGCTATTATAATGTTGAATATGTGGCTATTATAATAGAAAATGTGGCTACCATAATGTTTTATGTGGCTATTATAATGTAGAACATGCAGCTATCATGATGTTGAATATGTGGTTATCATAATGTAAAACATGTGGCTATTATAATGAATATTTGGCTATCATATTGTAGAATATTGGGCTTTCATAATGTATAACATGTGGCTATTATAATGTTGAATATGTGGCTATTATAATGTAGAATTTATGGCTATTATAATGTCGAACATGTGGCTATTATAATGACGAATATGTGGCTATTATAATGTCTAAAATGTGGCAACCATAATGTTTTATGTGGCATATTATAATGTAGAATATGCAGCTATCATAATGTTGAATATGTGGCTGTTATAATGTAGAACATGTGGCTATCATAATGTAGAATATTTGGTTATCATAATGTAGAATATGTGGCTATTACAATGTTGAATATGTGGCTATTGTAATGTAGACCATGTGGCTATTATAATGTCGAATATGTGGCTATTATAATGTCGAATATGTGGCTATTATAATGTAGAACATGTGGCTATCATAATGTTGAATATGTGGCTATTATAATGTAGAACATGTGGCTATCATAATGTAGAACATGCAGCTATTATAGTAGCCAAATGTAGAACATTTGGCTATCATAATGTAGAATATGCAGCTGTTATAATGTAGAATATGTGGCTATGATAATGTAGAGTCGTAATATAATAATCATAATCATCAAGATAATAGTCGTAATATTATGATTACAATGATCAAGATATTAGTCGTAATATAATGCGATATTATCAGGCAATAGTAGCCTCCTCATACCTGTTGAACCTTAACAGTTATCTCAAGATTTAGAATTAGATATAATTCATTTATTTCTTAAGGAGTTTGAATATCTCTTCCACGTTATAAGTTTTCTTACCCTGATTTTCATGTAATGCTTTGTGCTAAATGCTTCACTTTTTCATCACAACTCTATATTCTACAACAGATGATATACTCCAGGTTGTGTTCAGAGGAAAAATGGCATCATTTTCACAGAAAATTGATTATTGATGAATGTTAAAAGCGACTACACTTCTCGTGTAACCTAAAGCAGTCAGAGTCCGGTAACACCTGGAATATATAAGTATATATATATATATATATATATATATATATATATATATATATATATATATATATATATATATATCTTTTTTTTTTTTCTTTTTTGCTTTGTCGCTGTCTCCCGCGTTTGCGAGGTAGCGCAAGGAAACAGACGAAAGAAATGGCCCAACCCACCCCCATACACATGTATATACATACGTCCACACACGCAAATATACATACCTACACAGCTTTCCATGGTTTACCCCAGACGCTTCACATGCCCTGATTCAATCCACTGACAGCACGTCAACCCCGGTATACCACATCGATCCAATTCACTCTATTCCTTGCCCTCCTTTCACCCTCCTGCATGTTCAGGCCCCGATCACACAAAATCTTTTTCACTCCATCTTTCCACCTCCAATTTGGTCTCCCGCTTCTCCTCGTTCCCTCCACCTCCGACACATATATCCTCTTGGTCAATCTTTCCTCACTCATTCTCTCCATGTGCCCAAACCATTTCAAAACACCCTCTTCTGCTCTCTCAACCACGCTCTTTTTATTTCCACACATCTCTCTTACCCTTACGTTACTTACTCGATCAAACCACCTCACACCACACATTGTCCTCAAACATCTCATTTCCAGCACATCCATCCTCCTGCGCACAACTCTATCCATAGCCCACGCCTCGCAACCATACAACATTGTTGGAACCACTATTCCTTCAAACATACCCATTTTTGCTTTCCGAGATAATGTTCTCGACTTCCACACATTCTTCAAGCCACATATATATATATGGGGATTGGGGAGAAAGAATACAGCTCATGTATTCCTTGCGCGTCGTAGAAGGCAACTAAGAGAGGCGGGAGCAAGGGACTGGAGAGCTTCCCTTCCTGTATTAATTTCCAAAAGAAAACAACAGAGCAAAGAGCCAAGTGAAAATTTTCCCTTAGTTTCTAAAAGATGGAATAGAGTATTGTCCATCGTCCTCGAAGGCTCAAGCTGTGGTGTGTGAAAGTGTGTGTGTGTAACAGATGAAAAAGGAGAGATAGGTAGTATGCTTGAGGAGAGGAACCTGGATGTTCTAGATCTGAAGCTAAAGGTTAAGTAGTGCCATTGTATAAAGGGAGGGAAGACAAACGTGAATATTCAAGTTTCAGTGGTATAAGTCTGTTATGTGTACCTGGTAAGTTGTTCGGGAGAGTAGTGACTGAGAGAGTAGTGTCATGCACAGAGCCACCGGCACAAGGCCGCCCGAGGTTCAGCGCACAGGTTCGAATCCATGTTGCGGCATTTGGCCCACAGTGCAGCCAGCTGTTATCGTCCCCTGGAGGTTGGTCGATAAAATGGGTAACTTGCTTAAGATAGGGTATATGTACATTTTATTTGTGTTTTCCATTTCACATCCTAGTTTTGTGTCGCAGTATTTTCTCTTTTTCTGTAGATTCCTGACGATGCCTCTGTGAAGGCGAGAACTTGATGGAAATAAATGGGTAACTTTGGTCAACTGGTGCTTGAGCATCATCTAATGGTAGAATAATACTGATAAAAATTAGAAAACATAAGAAGGAAGATTAATTACTGTAAATATGCTGTCGTATTCAGTTCTATGTGCATTAGAGGAAACCTGTTCCCAGCTTACTCAAACACACACACACACACACACACACCTATATATATATATATATATATATATATATATATATATATATATTGGAGGTGGAAAGATGGAATGAAAAAGATTTTGAGTGATCGGGGCCTGAACATGCAGGAGGGTGAAAGGCGGGCAAGGAATAGATTGAATTTGATTGATGTGGTATACCGGGGTCGACGTGCTGTCAATGGATTAATCAGGGCATGTGAAGCGTCTGGGGTAAACCATAGAAAGTTCTGTGGGGCCTGGATGTGGAAAGGGAGCTGTGGTTTCGGGCATTATTGCATGACAGCGGGAGACTGAGTGTGAGCGAATGGGGCCTTTCTTGTCTTTTCCTGGCGCTGCCTCGCGCACATGAGGGGGGAGGGGGATGTTATTCCGTGTGTGGCGGGGTGGCGATGGGGGTGAGTAGGGGCAGACAGTGTGAATTGTGTGCATGTGTGTGTGTGTGTGTGTCTGTGTGTATATATATGTGTGTACGTTGGGATGTGTGGGTGTGTATGTTTGCGTGTGTTGACGTGTGTGTGTGTGCATGTGTGTGGGGGTGGGTTGGGCCATTTCTTTCGTCTGTTTCCTTGCACTACCTCGCAGGCGCGAGAGACAGCGACAAAGCAAAATAAATAAATAAGTATTTATTTATTTTATTTTGATTTGTCGCTGTCTCCCGCGTTAGCGAGGTAGCGCAAGGAAACAGACGAAAGGAATGGCCCACCCCACCCACATACACATGTATATACATACACGTCCACACACGCAAATATACATACCTATACATCTCAACGTATATATATATATATATATATATATATATATATATATATATATATATATATATATATATATTTCTTTTCTTTTAAACTATTCGCCATTTCCCGCGTTAGCGAGGTAGCGTTAGGAACAGAGGACTGGGCCTTTTTTGGAATATCCTCACTTGGGCCCCTCTGTTCCTTCTTTTGGAAAAAAAAAAAAACGAGAGGGGTGGATTTCCAGCCCCCCGCTCCCTCCCCTTTTAGTCGCCTTCTACGACACGCAGGGAATACGTGGGAAGTATTCTTAATCCCCTATCCCCAGGGATAATATATATATATATATATATATATATATATATATATTTTTTTTTTTTTTTTTTTTTTTTCAAACTATTCGCCATTTCCCGCGTTAGCGAGGTAGCGTTAAGAACAGAGAACTGGGCCACTGAGGGAATATCCTCACCTGGCCCCCTTCTCTGTTCCTCCTTTTGGAAAATTAAAAAAAACAGACGAAAGGAATGGCCCACCCCACCCACATACACATGTATATACATACACGTCCACACACGCAAATATACATACCTATACATCTCAACGTATATATATATATACAGCGCTGGTGGCTGATTCATGTGAGAAACTGCAGAAGCTGGTGACTGAGTTTGGTAAAGTGTGTGGAAGAAGAAAGTTAAGAGTAAATGTGAATAAGAGCAAGGTTATTAGGTACAGTAGGGTTGAGGGTCAAGTCAATTGGGAGGTGAGTTTGAATGGAGAAAAACTGGAGGAAGTGAAGTGTTTTAGATATCTGGGAGTGGATCTGTCAGCGGATGGAACCATGGAAGCGGAAGTGGATCATAGGGTGGGGGAGGGGGCGAAAATTTTGGGAGCCTTGAAAAATGTGTGGAAGTCGAGAACAGTATCTCGGAAAGCAAAAATGGGTATGTTTGAAGGAATAGTGGTTCCAACAATGTTGTATGGTTGCGAGGCGTGGGCTATGGATAGAGTTGTGCGCAGGAGGATGGATGTGCTGGAAATGAGATGTTTGAGGACAATGTGTGGTGTGAGGTGGTTTGATCGAGTAAGTAACGTAAGGGTAAGAGAGATGTGTGGAAATAAAAAGAGCGTGGTTGAGAGAGCAGAAGAGGGTGTTTTGAAATGGTTTGGTCACATGGAGAGAATGAGTGAGGAAAGATTGACCAAGAGGATATATGTGTCGGAGGTGGAGGGAACGAGGAGAAGAGGGAGACCAAATTGGAGGTGGAAAGATGGAGTGAAAAAGATTTTGTGTGATCGGGGCCTGAACATGCAGGAGGGTGAAAGGAGGGCAAGGAATAGAGTGAATTGGAGCGATGTGGTATACAGGGGTTGACGTGCTGTCAGTGGAGTGAATCAAGGCATGTGAAGCGTCTGGGGTAAACCATGGAAAGCTGTGTAGGTATGTATATTTGCGTGTGTGGACGTGTGTATGTACATGTGTATGGGGGGGGGGCGGGGTTGGGCCATTTCTTTCGTCTGTTTCCTTGCGCTACCTCGCAAACGCGGGAGACAGCGACAAAGTAAAAAAAAAAAAAAAAAAAAAAAAAAAAAAAAAAATATATATATATATATATATATATATATATATATATATATATATATATATATATATATATATATATATATATATATATCCCTGGGGATAGGGGAGAAAGAATACTTCCCACGTATTCCCTGTGTGTCGTAGAAGGCGACTAAAAGGGGAGGGAGCGGGGGGCTGGAAATCCTCCCCTCTCAATTTTTTTTAATTTTTTTTTATATATATATATATATATATATATATATATATATATATACACACACAAAGAGACATATACATATATACACATGCACATAATTCATACTGTCTGCCTTTATTCATTCCCATCGCCACCCTACCACACATGAAATAACAGCCCCCTCCCCCCTCATGTGCGCGAGGTAGCGCTAGGAAAAGACAACAAAGGCCACATTTGTTCACACCCAGTCTCTAGCTGTCATGTATAATGCACCGAAACCACAGTTTCCTTTCCACATCCAGGCCCCACAGAACTTTCCATGGTTTACCTAAGACGCTTCACATGCCCTGGTTCAATCCATTGACAGCACATCAACCCCGGTATACCACATCGTTCCCATTCACTCTATTCCTTGCACGCTTTTCACCCTCCTGCTTAATGTTCAGGCCCCGATCACTCAAAATCTTTTTCACTCCTTCTTTCCATCTCCAATTTGGTCTTCCACTTCTCCTCATTCCCTCCACCTCTGACACATATATCCTCTTGGTAAATCTTTCCTCACTCATTCTCTCCATGTGACCAAACCATTTCAAAACACCCTCTTCTGCTCTCTCAACCACACTCTTTTTATTACCACACATCTCTCTTACCCTATTGTTACTTACACGATTATACCATCTCACACCACATATTGTCTTCAAACATCTCATTTCCAGCACATCCACCCTCTTCCGCACAACTCTATCCATAGCCCACGCCTCGCAACCATATAACATTGTTGTTTCACTATTCCTTCAAACATACCCATTTTTACTATCCGAGATAATGTTCTCGCCTTCCACACATTCTTCAACGCTCCCAGAACTTTCGCCCCCTCCCCCACCCTATGATTCACTTCCGCTTCCATGGTTCCATCCGCTGCCAAATCCACTCCCAGATATCTAAAAGACTTCACTTCCTCCAGTTTTTCTCAATTCAAACTTACCTCCCAATTGACTTGTCCCTCAACACTACTGTACCTAATAACCTTGCTCTTATTCACATTTGCTCTCGCCTTTCTTCTTTCACACACTTTGCCAAACTCAGTCACCAGCTTCTGCAGTTTCTCATATGTATCAGCCACCAGTGCTGTATCATCAGCGAACAACAACTGACTTACTTCCCAAGCTCTCTCATCCACAACAGACTGCTTACTTGCCCCTCTTTCCAAAACTCGTGCATTCACCTCCCTAACAACCCCATTCATAAACAAATTAAACAGACATAGAGACATCACACACCAATGCCGCAAACCAACATTCACTGAGAACCAATCACTTTCCTCTCTTCCTATACTTTCACATGCCTTACATCCTCGATTAAAACTTTTCACTGCTTCTTACAACTTGCCTCCCACACCATATATTCTTAATGCCTTCCACAGAGCATCCCTATAAACTCTATCATATGCCTTCTCCAGATCCATAAATGCTACATACAAATCCATTTGCTTTTCTAAGTATTTCTCACATACATTCTTCAAAGCAAACACCTGATCCACACATCCTCTACCACTTCTGAAACCACACTGCTCTTCCCCAATCTGATGCTCTGTTTATGCCTTCACCCTTACAATCAATACCCTCCCATATAATTTGCCAGGAATACTCAACAAACTTATACCTCTGTAATTTGAGCACTCACTTTTATCCCCTTTGCATTTGTACAGTGGTACTATGCAAGCATTCCGCAATCCTCAGGCACCTCACCATGGGTGATACATACATTGAATAACCTGACCAACCAGTCAACAATACAGTCACCCACTCTTTTGAATAAATTCCACTGCAATACCATCCCAACCCGCTGCCTTGCCGGCTTTCATCTTCCGCAAAGCTTTTACTACCTCTTCTCTGTTTACTAAATCATTCTATAAAGGTGCGTGTTCCTATACACTTTGTTCGTATATATATATATATATATATATATATATATATATATATATATATATATATATATATATATATATATATATATATATATGTTATCATACTTAACCGCTGTTTCCCGCGTCAATGAGATAGCGCCAAGAAACAGACGAAGAATGGCCCATACACGCGCATATACATACATATACATATCAACATACACACACACACACATATATATACATATATATATATATATATATATATATATATATATATATATATATATATATATACACACAGACGTATTCATACATGCACATATACATATTCATTCTCGCTTTCCTTCATCCATTCTCGGCGATACCCCACCCCACAGGAAACAGCATCGCCACCCCCCATTTCAGAGAGGTAGCGCCAGGAAAAAACATAAGAGGCCACATTCGTTCACGCTTAGTCTCTAGCTGTCATGTGTAATACACCGAAACCACGGCTCCCTATCCACATCCAGGCCACACAGACCTTTCCATCGTTTACCCCAGACGTTTCTCATGCCCTGGTTCAGTCCATTGGCAGCACATCGACCCCGGTATAGCACATCGTTCCAGTTCACTCTACTCCTTGCACGCATCTCACCTTCCTGTATGTTCAGGCCCCGATCGCTCAAAATCTTTTTCACTCCATCCTTCCACCTTCAATTTGGTCTCCCGATTCTCCTCGTTCCCTCCACTTCTGACACATATATCCTCTTAGTCAAAGTTTCGTCACTCATTCTCTCCATGTGACCAAACCATTTCAACACACCCTTTTCTGCTCTCTCACCCACACTTTTTTTTATTTCCACACATTTCTCATACTCTTTCATCACTTACTCAATCAAACCACTTCACGCCACATATTGTCCTCAAACACTTAAATTTCCAACACATCCACCTTCCTCCGTACAACTCTATCTATAGCCTCGCAACGATATAATATTTTTGGAACTACTATTCCTTCAAACATACCCATTTTTGCTCTCCGAGACAACGTTCTTTCCTTCCACACATTCTTCATCGACCCCATTCCCCAACCTGTGATTCATTTCCACTTTCACGGTTCAATTCGCTGCTAAGTCCACTCCAAGATATCTAAAACTATCCTTTTACTCCATTTTTTCTCCACTCAAATTTACATCCCCGTTAACTTCTCCCTCAACCCTACTGGATCTAATACCCTTGCTCTTATTCACCTTTACTCTCAACTTTCTCCTTTCACACACTTTTCCAAACTCAGTCACCAACGTCCGCAGTTTTTCGCTCGAATTAGCCACCAGCAGTGTATCACTGGCGAGCAACTGATTCACTTGCCAGGTCCTCTCATTACCAAGAGGCTGTATACTCGCCTCTCTCTTCAAAACTCTTGCATTTACCTCCCTAACCACCCCATCCATAAACAAATTAAACGACCATGGGGACATTACACACCCTGCCGCAGACCGACATTCACTGGGAACCAATCACTCTCCTCTCTTCCTACTCGTACACATGCCTTACGTCCTTGGTAAAAACTTTTCACTGCTTCTAGCAACTTACACCCCACACCATATACCCTTAAGACCTTAAACAAAGCATCTATATCAAACCCATCATATGCCCTCTCCAGATCCATAAATGCTACATACAAATCCATCTGTTTTTCTAAGTATTTCTCACATACATTCTTCAAAGTAAACACTTGATCCACACATCCTCTGCCACTTCTGAGACCACACTGCTCTTCTCCAGTCTGATGTTCTGTACATGTCTTCACCCTCTCAATCAATACCCTCCCATATGACTTTCCAGGAATACTCAACAAACTTATACCTCTGTAGTTTGAACATTCACCTTTATCCCCTTTGCCATTGTACAATGGCACTATGCATGCATTCCGCCAATCCTCAGGCACTTCACATTGCTCCATACATACACTGAATATCCTTACCAACCAGTCAACAACACATTCGTCCCCTTTTTTTAATAAATTCCACTGCAATACCATCCAAACCGGCCGCCTTGCCGGCTTTCATCTTCCGCAAAGCTTTCACTACCTCTTCTCTGTTTACTAAACCATCTCCCTGACCCTCTCACTTCGCACACTACCTCGACCAAAACACCCTATATCTGCCACTCTATCATCAAACACATTCAACAAACCTTCTAAATACTCACTCCATCTCCATCTCACTTCACCACTACTTGTTATTACCTCCCCATTAGCCCCCTTCATCGATATTCCCATTTGTTTTCTTGTCTTACGCACGTTATTAACCTCCTTCCGAAACATCTTTTTCTTTTTCCCTAAAATTTAATGATACTCTCTCACCCCAACTTTCATTTGCCTCTTTTTCAACCCATGCAACTTTCCTTGCCCTCCTGCCGCTTTCTTTGATACGTTTCTCAGTCATTTGCACTCCTTTCTTGCAAGTATCGTCCAAACGCCTCTCGTTTCTCTGTCACTAGCAACTTTACTTATTCATCCCACCACTCACTGCCATTTCTAATCTGCCCACCTCCCACCTTTCTCATGCCACATGCGTCTTTTGCGCAAGCCATCACTGCTTCCCTAAACATATCCCATTCCTCACCCAATCCCTTCATATCATTTGCTCTCACCTTTTGCCATTATGCACTCAATCTCTCCTGGTACTTCCTCACACAAGTCTCCTTTCCAAGCTCACTTACTCTCAACACTCTCTTCTCCCCAGCATTCTCTCTTCTTTTTTGAGAACCTCTACAAGTCTTCACCTTCGCCTCCACAAGATAGTGATCAGACATCCCTCCAGTTGCCCCTTTCAGCACATTAACAGCCAAAACTCTCTCTTTTATATATATATATATATATATGTATATATATATATATATATATATATATATATATATATATATATATATATATATATATATATATATATATATATTTTTTTTTTTTTTTTTTGCTTTGTCGCTGTCTCCCGCGTTTGCGAGGTAGCGCAAGGAAACAGACGAAAGAAATGGCCCAATCCACCCCCATACACATGTATATACATACGTCCACACACGCAAATATACATACCTACACAGCTTTCCATGGTTTACCCCAGACGTTTCACATGCCTTGATTCAATCCACTGACAGCACGTCAACCCCGGTATACCACATCGCTCCAATTCACTCTATTCCTTGCCCTCCTTTCACCCTCCTGCATGTTCAGGCCCCGATCACACAAAATCTTTTTCACTCCATCTTTCCACCTCCAATTTGGTCTCCCTCTTCTCCTCGTTCCCTCCACCTCCGACACATATATCCTCTTGGTCAATCTTTCCTCACTCATTCTCTCCATGTGCCCAAACCATTTCAAAACACCCTCTTCTGCTCTCTCAACCACGCTCTTTATATTTCCACACATCTCTCTTACCCTTACGTTACTTACTCGATCAAACCACCTCACACCACACATTGTCCTCAAACATCTCATTTCCAGCACATCCATCCTCCTGCGCACAACTCTATCCATAGCCCACGCCTCGCAACCATACAACATTGTTGGAACCACTATTCCTTCAAACATACCCATTTTTGCTTTCCGAGATAATGTTCTCGACTTCCACACATTCTTCAAGGCTCCCAGAATTTTCGCCCCCTCTCCCACCCTATGATCCACTTCCGCTTCCATGGTTCCATTCGCTGCCAGATCCACTCCCAGATATCTAAAACACTTCACTTCCTCCAGTTTTTCTCCATTCAAACTCACCTCCCAATTGACTTGACCCTCAACCCTACTGTACCTAATAACTTTGCCCTTATTCACATTTACTCTTAACTTTCTTCTTTCACACACTTTACCAAACTCAGTCACCAGCTTCTGCAGTTTCTCACATGAATCAGCCACCAGCGCTGTATCATCAGCGAACAACAACTGACTCACTTCCCAAGCTCTCTCATCCCCAACAGACTTCATACTTGCCCCTCTTTCCAAAACTCTTGCATTCACCTCCCTAACAACCCCATCCATAAACAAATTAAACAACCATGGAGACATCACACATCCCTGCCGCAAACCTACATTCACTGAGAACCAATCACTTTCCTCTCTTCCTACACGTACACATGCCTTACATCCTCGATATATATATATATATATATATATATATATATATATATATATATATACATATATATATATATACATATATATATATATATATATATATATATATATATATATATATATATATATATATATATATATATATATAATGTGCGTCTAGTGAATATAGTAAAGGGTCCCCTATCACACACTTTCCTTCACGTGCATAGTTTCTCTCGGTAGCACAAGCACACCAGCTGGTACACAGCCTGGCTGGTCGGTGCAAGTACTACCTTCCTGGAATCTTGTGGCGTAATTACTAAATCACTTCCAGTCCAGCTGAGTAATATGAGCCCCCCATCCACCACCACCCACAACACCGGTGTTTAAGTTTCCCCGACATTGTAATTCGCAACCATCAAACTGAGAATGTCCTTCCTAGATTCGTAGTGTGCACTCCGGGAATATCAAAGTCGCACAGTATTAAACAACAGTAGCTTCCAGGTGTAGCTGATGGTGCGGCATCCAGCTACGTTAGTAAGTATATTGGTCTGATGGTTTACCAGTGACCACCATAATCTGACTGGTCGTCTCTCCTTTACCCACTCATAAATGATAGCATGAACATAACCGGGTTTTGGTAGCTAAACACTTACTCAGACCTGATAGCTAAACACTGGCAACTTCTCGTTCAGGAAATGTCAGGTGATCAGTGTAGGACAGTTCTGGGCTGGACATGACAGCGAGAACATTCTCCTGGGCTGAGTCTATCCCAAGCTGTCTGTACTGCCTCGAGGTACAAGTTCTGGTGTCTGTGTACTGCCTCGAGGTACAAGTTCTGGTGTCTGTGTACTGCCTCGAGGTACAAGTTCTGGTGTCTGTGTACTGCCTCGAGGTACAAGTTCTGGTGTCTGTGTACTGCCTCGGGTGCACGTACTGGTGTCTGTGTACTGCCTCGAGGTACAAGTTCTGGTGTCTGTGTACTGCCTCGAGGTTCAAGTTCTGGTGTCTGTGTACTGCCTCGGGTGCACGTACTGGTGTCTGTGTACTAACCTTTTCTTCTTACCCTTTCCTTGTTTACTCGATCAAACCACCCCATGCTACATATTGTCCTCAAGCATTTCATTTCCATCACATCCATCCTCCTACACACATCCTGATCTATAATACATGCCTCGCATCCATACAACATTGTTGTGACTACTATACTGAAGCTTCAATCATACTAATTTTCGTCCCCCCAGATAGCGACCTCTTTTTCCATATATCCCTCAATATTTCCGGAACCTTCGCCCCTCACCTGTTCTCTGACTTTTTCCGCTTTCATGGTTCCATTTGCCGCCGTGTCCACTCCCAGGTATCTGAAACATGTCACTTATCCTAAATTTTCTCCTTTCAGACTCACACCCAAACTATCACTTTCCTTTACCCTGTTAAACTTAATAACTTTGCTTTTATTCAGATGTAATTTCAACTTTCTCCTTTCACACACTCAAACTCAGTCACCAACTCCAACAGTTTCTCACTCGACTCTGTCATCAGTGTCGTGTCATCACTAACAATAATTGAATCACTTCCCATGCCTCCTCGTCCTCCACAGAGCGCATATTCGCCCCCTCTCCCTAACTCCAGCGTTTACTTTCCTCAGCACCCTACCGACAAAGATATTAAACACCCATTGTGACATCACACACCCCTGCCACAAACCAACCTTCATTGGAAACCAATCACTCTTCGCTCATCCTACTCGTATACATGCCTTACACCCTTAATAAAACCCTCTCACTACTTCAAGCAGCTTCCCTCCCACACTGTACATTCTTTAGACCTACAAGGCATCTCTGTCAACCCTATGCTTTCTCTACGTTCATAAATGTCACAAATATCCATCCATTTTTCTATGTATTTCTTACACACACATTCTGTAGAGCAAACCCCTTCCTCCCGCACCAGGACCCCTCTTGTTTCCCCTTCCTCCCGCACCAGAACCCCTCTTGTTTCCCCCTCCTCCAGCACCAGGACCCCTCTTGTTCCCCCTTCCTCCCGCACCAGAATCCCTCGTCCCCCCCTTCCTCCCACACCAGAACCCCTCTTGTTTCCCCTTCCGCCCGCACCAGAAAGTACCCCTCCTTTCTTTTCCCGGGCTTCCATAACACTACATTATATGCACTAACCCTTCCACACAATACCACTACTCTATATGCACTAACCCTTCCACACAACACCACTACACTTTACGCAACAAAACATGTGTTTTAAGCATGTGTTAACAATAGATGTCAAGTAGTAAATGTTTACTGCCGGTGATACAATGTTAGTTCAGAGTTGAACCAGGTGTGTGACCAGGTGTAAAGTAATGAAGGTATATTAGCCAGGTGTGTGACCAGGTGTGAGCGAGGAGGTGTTATTAGGTGTGTGTCTGCGATTATTGCTGAAATGAGAGAATGTGGTCAGTACTGCCTGTTTATGATGGTGAACTGTGCAGGTTAATCATCATGTAATGATCATGATGATCATTACATGATTGTTTGTTCATCATGTAATGATCATGATGATCATTACATGACATCATGATGTCAGCTCGTATGTGTTCCCTGTTTTTTGTTTTCTTGTCCGCGTTTATTTTTGTGTATTCGTTTGTGGTGGTGTCTTGTTTGTTTGTGTGTGTGTGTGTGTGTGTGTGTGTGTGTCTGCATGTCTGTTTGTGCAAATATATTTCATGACTGTGTATATAAGCCTGCTTATATATATATATATATATATATATATATATATATATATACTTTTTTCATATATATATTCGCCATTTCCCACGTTTGCCAGGTAGCGTCAAGAACAGAGGACAGAGTCTTAGAGAGAATATCCTCACTTGGCCCCCTTCTCTGTTTTTTTTTTGAAAAGTGATATATATATATATATATATATATATATATATATATATATATATATATATATATATATATATATATATATATATTTTATACTATTCGCCATTTCCCGCGTTAGCGAGGTAGCGTTAGGAACAAAGGACTGGGCCTTAGAGGGAACATCCTCACCTGGCCCCCTTCTCTGTTCCTTCTTTTTTGGAAAAAAAAAAAAAAATGGCCCATCGACTCATATTCGCATGTATGCACACACACACACACACACACACACACACACACACACACACACACACACACACAGTTCCCAAGTGCACTTTCGTGTGATAATCACATCATCAGGGGAGACACAAGAAAGAAATATAACAGTCAGTTGATATACAAGGAAGAGATGTAGCTAGGACGCCATTTGGTAAGAACGTGACTAGCCAGTGGAGGTCAGGTGCGTTCGAGCCTGGCAACATGTGTATCAGATTTATCATGTGGACAAGAAGGGGAACTGTTACAGATTTTATGAACAATCAAGTTATTCAATTTGTATAGACCTTCACTAATATTAAAGTTATGATTCTCTGTTTTTCCAATAATAAAAGATTCAATGATATTTCCCGTGGCACTGTAGTTAGAATTAATAACTGAGATGGCATTACTCCAGTCAATACAATGATCATAGTTTTTAACGTGATTAAACACTACATTAAATTCTTGTCCCGTACTTATACTATATTCATGTTGCTCAAGTCTAACATAGAGATCCTTACCAGTCTGTCCAACATGTAGAAATTGTGATGTTTTATGTTGGGCAGACTGATAATGATGTGTCAGGGATGTGTGAGGTGAGGTGTTTGTGTCTCACATCCAGATCCATGTAAGTCTACGTTTACTGTTGCATGAATTTCAAAATTAGTTCCTAACTGTATTTACGTGTATCTACAAGAGAGAGAGAGAGAGAGAGAGAGAGAGAGAGAGAGAGAGAGAGAGAGAGAGAGAGAGAGAGAGAGAGAGAGAGAGAGAGAGAGCCTTCAATCACCTGACAGTGTTCTTCCTGCTGCCAGGTTCTGTGCCGGCCTCCTTCAGGGACTTGTACTCCAGAGGGAGCCTTTCCTCCTCTTCGTCGCCTTCTGCAGCATCTGGAGCCTCGCCAATCGACCTGACTCGCTACACACTGCCCTCACTGCGGCAGTATGAGCTGGCTCAGCAGATGGTTTCCCAGCAAGGTGCCGTTACCAAGCTTTTAGGTGAGAGAAAGAGAGAGACGGCACTTCCTGTCTTTCTCTATATGTTGCAGAAATGTAGAAGGCACTTACTGTCTTTCTCTATATGTTGCAGCATTGTGGACGGCACTTACTGTCTTTCTCTATATGTTGCAGCATTGTGGACGGCACTTACTGTCTTTCTCTATATGTTGCAGCATTGTGGACGGCACTTACTGTCTTTCTCTATATGTTGCAGCATTGTGGACGGCACTTACTGTTTTTCAGCACAACTTTTACTGTTTAGTCTGACTCAAGGACAAGATGATCATTTCCCCATAAATAATGTTTACTCTGACGATCATGCCAACTATGATGACACTGGCATCACTCTAACCCTGTTGACATACATGCTGGTATAACCACTTGACATACATGCTGGGATAATCACTTGACATACATACTGGGATAATCACTTGACATACTTTTCTTTCATACTATTCGCCATTTCCCGCGTTAGCGAGGTAGCGTTAAGAACAGAGGACTGGGCCTTTGAGGGAATATCCTCATCTGGCTCCCTTCTCTGTTCCTTCTTTGAGAAAAAAAAAAAAAACAAGAGGGGAGGATTTCCAGCCCCCCCTTCCCTTCCCTTTTAGTCGCTTTCTACGACACGCAGAGAATACGTGGGAAGTATTCTTTCTTCCCTATCCCCATACATACCGGGATAATCACTTGACATACATACCGGGATAATCTTTTGACATACATGCTGGTATAATCACTTGACATACATGCTGGTATAACCAATTGACATACATGCTTGTATAATCACTTGACATACATGCTGGGATAATCACTTGACATACATGCTGGTATAACCACTTGACATACATGCTGGTATAATCACTTGACATACATGCTAGTATAATCACTTGACATACATGCTGGTATAACCACTTGACATACATGCTGGGATAATCACTTGACATACATGCTAGTATAATCACTTGACATACATGCTGGGATAATCACTTGACATACATGCTGGTATAACCACTTGACATACATGCTGGTATAACCACTTGACATACATGCTGGTATAACCACTTGACATACATGCTGGTATAACCACTTGACATACATGCTGGTATAACCACTTGACATACATACTGGTATAACCAATTGACATACATGCTGGTATAATCACTTGACATACATGCTGGTATAATCACTTGACATACATGCTGGTATAACCATTTGACATACATACTGGTATAACCAATTGACATACATGCTGGTATAATCACTTGACATACATGCTGGTATAACCACTTGACATACATGCTGGTATAACCATTTGACATACATACTGGTATAACCAATTGACATACATGCTGGTATAACCAAATGACATACATGCTGGTATAACCAATTGACATACATGCTGGGATAATCACTTGACATACATGCTGGTATAACCACTTGACATACATGCTGGTATAACCACTTGACATACATGGCCAATTTCTTTCACCATCTTAGTTTGGTTCCTTACATCTCCTAAGGTTAGTGTACATCATAATCGTATTAGAAAGATATCATAAACCTCTATTAATCCTACAATGTCTTGGTTAAAAGGTCCACTTGATCCTCGAATTTGAGTCCCTCACCTTTACCTCCATACAGTCAACATTTGTATCCGTAATCATTACTGCTGACCTTTTGTGTAGATCTTTCCTGTTATTTACATTGGCTAAGGACCTGCCTGCCTCATGTACTCAGTGTACTGCGAGTTTGTTATCCTCTCTACCTTCCCACCGACTGTTTCTACTTCCTCCCCTCTCCTGTCCCTACCTGTGTGTGTCAACCCTCCCCTCTCCTATAACCACGTTCCTTTTTCTCCCCGACCAATGCCCTTCTCACTACCTCTGACCATGCCCTTCATTCCCTGTCTTGTCACGTCCTTCCTCCCCGCTCCCTCACAGGCTCGTTGAGGCCGCCTGGCATGATCGGGGGTTCGAAGCCGAAGGTGGCTACGCCGCAGGTGGTCAGCAAGATCGAGCAGTACAAGCGGGAGAACCCAACCATCTTCGCCTGGGAGATCCGTGAGAAACTCATCTCCGAGAGTGTCTGCACTAACTCCACCGCTCCCTCCGTCTCCTCCATCAACAGGATCCTCAGGTACGTGTCTTGTCCTCTCCCGCCGTCTCCTCCCTTGTACAGTCTCCCAGTCGTTGCACAAGTACATGTCTCTTTCAGGTGCGCTCAAGCGGATGTCTCCTAGACTTGCTCAGGTACATAGCTTTTGCCATGTGTTAAAGTATATGGTTCATTCATGCGAGTTCATGGATGTGGCTCTGTTGGTGATGATATTCTAATAGTTGTAGGCATGTTTATCTTGTAGGCACGTTTATGCGGACAACAGTCCACGTCGATGACGGAACTTCATTGAAATATGAAAAGGATTGACACAGGATAGATAAGAAGAGAAGAAATACATTTTATGAAAAAGTAAATCCTTCAAAATGAGCCAGGCCACATTTGACAAGAAAAACATGAGAGGGAAGGGAGTTGCAAAGCTTCGATGTATAGGGAAAGGATTATCATAACTGTCCACACTTAGTAGTCAAGAGTTCCAGTGATTATGTGACGCAGCAGCAAGAGTACAACACGATCTATCTAATAGTGGGGGAACACACACGACGAGGACAACGTGATCTATCTAATAGTTGGGGAACACACACGACGAGGACAACATGATCTATCTAATAGTTGGGGAACACACACGACGAGGACAACACGATCTATCTAATAGTGGGGAACACACACGACGAGGACAACACGATCTATCTAATAGTGGGGAACACACACGACGAGGACAACACGATCTATCTAATAGTGGGGAGCACACACGACGAGGACAACACGATCTATCTAATAGTGGGGAACACACACGACGAGGACAACACGATCTATCTAATAGTGGGGAACACACACGACGAGGACAACACGATCTATCTAATAGTGGGGAACACACTCTCTGAAGCAAAAACCAAAGTAATATCTAGAGGAAGGAAAATGATGAAGCATTGTGGTGTCAAGCAAATGGATCACAATGAGAGGTCAGTCTGGGAAAGTCGGACAGCTATATGCTTAATTTTCTCTAGAGACAGAACCTTCTCTGACGTGAGAGCACTGCTCCATACAAAACGGATAATTAGGAACAACTATTCAGAGAAAAGTAACTAGTTCACCGTGTCTGAGGACGACTCCCAATTTCTTAGAGGGTGACTTAGTCATGTGTGTAATGTGACTTTTGCAAGACATGTTACAGTGACACCCAGTAGGTTCATTGTATTGAGTGGTGGAATTACTGATCCACCAAGAGAGATAGGGAAATTATGAAGGGGTTTACAAAAACAGGAGCAAAGATTAGGTTTTGGAGGCTACCAGGGTTCACATCCTGGAGAGCGCAATCAGCTTAGGGTCAATATAGCCGTTTATCTTTCCCTCGGGGTGAGTAGGTGGAGGTACCTGGTTTTGCATGGGGTATGTATAAGATTAATCAAGTTGATTATACCCCAATGAGATTCCCTGTCCATGTCTAAGTCTGTAAAGGAAGCTGTGTGCAGATGCGATGTAGATCGAGCGAGAGAGGATGTAGCGGATTTGAAGTGGATGGACGTAGTATTGAATCCTCAGCAAATGAGAGCATTTTTGTTATTGATGAGGAAAAGAAATCGTTGAAGAGAGGAATGAGTGAGGAGATAACGCAGAACCTTGAGGGATACTTTAGAGAGGTAACACAGTGAGACAGGACCACAGTACCATAACTTATCCAAAGCTGATATATCAAAGGCTATAACATTGGATTCTTCAAAACCTTTGTGTTGATGACCAAGCATTAGTATGATAGGAAAGGTTGTCACCAGATATTACTAGACCAGAAAGAAAACTGTGAGATTCAAAGTGTTTCAGGACATGGAGGCTGAGGAGGGATGCAAAGAATTTGAAAAAATAGAAGTTACCGCAACGCTATGGAGAGGGTCAGAACGGCCACCCTTGTTTGGGATGGGATATAGCGATGCTCCAACGAAGGAAAAGTTTCGCTTTGCACACAGACGGAACAAACGAGAAAGCGCAGAGGTACAGACTTACAAGCACGTGATCACAAAAGGATGGATGTCATCTGATCCATGAGCCTTACCTGTTGCCCAGAGAAAGACGTGCTACTCAGAGAGGCCGAAGAGAGATTGCAGAGAAGGGCACAGGATCACACACACACACATACACACACACACACACATATATATATATATATATATATATATATATATATATATATATATATATATATATATATATATATATATATATATTGTATTTAGATTTCTAAAAGGGGAAACAGAAGGAGTCAAGCGGGGAGTGCTTATCCTCCTTGAAGGCTCAGAGTAGGGTGTCTGAATGTGTGTGGATGTAACCAAGTTGAGAAGAAAGGAGAGATAGGTACTATGTTTGGGGAAAGAAAATTAGATGTTCTGGCTCTGAGTGAAACGAAGCTCAAGGGTAAAAAGGAAGAGTGGTTTAGGAAAGTCTTGGCAGTAAAGTCAGGGGTTGGTGAGAGGACTAGGACTAAGAAGGGAGTAGCGCTACTCCTGAAGCAGGAGTTGTGGGAGTGTGTGATAGAGTGTAAGAAAGGAAATTCTAGACTGATGTGGTTAAATCTGAAAGTGGGTGGAGAGAGATGGGTGATTACTGGTGCTTATACAACTGGTCAAGAGAAGAAAGATCATGTGAGGCAAGTGTTTTGGAAGCAGCTGAATGAGTGTGTCAGCAGCTTTGGTGCACGAGACTGGTTTTAGTAATGGATGAGTTAAATGCGAAGGTGAGTAATGTGGCAGTTAAGAGTATAATTGGTGTATATGGGGGTATTCAGTGTTGTGAATAGAAATGGTGAAGAGCTTGTGGATTTGTGCTGAAAAAGACTGTTGATTGGGATTACCTGGTTTAAAAAGAGACTACATAAGTATACGTATGTGAGTAGGAGAGATGCTCAAAGGGCGTTATTGGATTACGTGTTAATTGATAGGTGTGTAAAAGAGAGACTTTTGGATGTTAATGTGCTGAGAAGGGCAGCTGGAGGGATGTCTGATCACTATCTTGTGGAGGCGAAGGTGAAGATTTGTAGAGGTTTCCAGAAAAGAAGAGAGAATGTTGGGGTGAAGATGAGTGGCGAGAGTAAGTGAGCATGGAAAGGAGATTTGTGTGAGGAAGTACGGGGAGAGATTGAATGTAGAATGGCAAAAGGTGAAAGAAAGTGGCGTGAGGGGAGTGGGTAAGGAATGGGATGTATTTAGGGAAGTAGTGATGGCTTGCACAAAAGATGCCTGTTGCAGGAGAAAGGTGGGAGGTGGGCAGATTAGAAAGAGTAGTGAATGTATTCCAATACGTGCAGCATGATACATATCTTGTGCCAGTATGTGCAGCATGATACATATCTTGTGCCAGTACGTGCAGCATGATACATATCTTGTGCCAGTACGTGCAGCATGATACATGTTTTGTGCCAGTACGTGCAGCATGATACATATCTTGTGCCAGTACGTGCAGTATGATACATATCTTGTGCCAGTACGTGCAGCATGATCCATATCTTGTGCCAGTACGTGCAGCATGATACATATCTTGTGCCAGTACGTGCAGCATGATCCATATCTTGTGCCAGTACGTGCAGCATGATACATATCTTGTGCCAGTACGTGCAGCATGATATATATCTCGTGCCAGTACGTGCAGCATGATACATATCTTGTGCCAGTGCGTGCAGCATGATACATATCTTGTGCCAGTACCTGCAGCATGATAAGGGGAGAGTGAAGGCGCCAACCAGTGTGTGTGGTTGGCAATCTTCCTCGTCTTTAGTCATCAGTAAGCTGTGGAGATAAGCTGGCTTCGCTAACTCTGATTGTCAGGATCATTTAACTATACATTCCTGCACTACCTTATCAATCATTTTACAAAACATTTTTAAAATTTTCCACTTCTAATGTTGATTTTCTGCCAACAGGAACCGGGCGGCTGAGCGAGCGGCGGCTGACTTCGCCCGCGCCGCCGGCTACGGTCTATACAACCCTTACGCCTTCCCGTGGGCCAACCCGGCACTACTGACCCCGCTGGCAGCAGCCTCCCTACCGCTGCACGCTGCTGCTGCTGACCATATGGCTCACACCACCGCTCCTTCCCCCGCCCACAAAGACACTGTCTCCGTCAGCCATTCTGATGGTGAAGGTGAGAGAGAGAGAGAGAGAGAGAGAAAGAGAGAGAGAGAGAGAGAGAGAGAGAGAGAGAGAGAGAGAGAGAGAGAGAGAGAGAGAGAGAGAGAGAGAGAGAGAGAAGGTTAAACGCACCTTCACTATGTTTTGGAGCCTTTGGTCTATCCCTTGGTGTAGCGGTTAGCGTTACTGATGGTGACACATACACGGGCCGCCGAACGTCAAAGCCGCGTAGGTTCTAATCCTGGTCGCGGCAGGCAATCCACAGTCCACCCAATGGTTCAAGGAAACAGACGAAAGAATGGCCCAACCCACCCACATATACATGCATATACATACACGTCAACACACGCACATATACATACCTATACATCTCAAAGTATACATGTATATACATACACAGGCATATACACACATACAAATGTACATAACTCATACTTGCTGCCTTTATTCATTTCCGTCGCCACCCCGCCACACATACAATGACACCCCCCCCCCCCACCACACGCGCGCGAGGTAGCGATAAGAAAGACAACAATGGCCACAATCGTTCACGCTCAGTCTCTAGCTGTCATGTATAATGCACCGAAACCACAGCTCCCTTTCCACAACCAGGCCCCACAAAACTTTCCATGGTTTACCCCAGACGCTTCACATGCCCTGGTTCAATCCATTGGCGGCACGTCGACCCCAGTATACCACATCGTTCCAATTAACTCTATTCCTTGCACGCCTTTTACCCTCCTGCATGTTCAGGCCCCGATCGCTCAAAATCTTTTTCACTCCATCCTTCCACCTACAATTTGATCTCCCACTTCTTGTTCCCTCCACCTCTGACACATATATCCTCTTGGTAAATCTTTCCTCACTCATTCTCTCCATGTGACCAAACCATTTCAACACACCCACTTCTGCTCTCTCAACCACACTCTTTTTACTACCACACATCTCTCTTACCCTTTCATTACTTACTCGATCAAACCACCTCACACCACATATTGTCCTCACACATCTCATTTCCAACACATCCACCCTCCTCCGCACAACCCTATTTATAGCCCACGCCTCGCAACCATATTACTTTGTTGGAACCACTATTCCTTCAAACATACCCATTTTTGCATTCCGAGATAATGTTCTCGCCTTCCACACATTCTTCAACGCTCCCAGAACTTTCGCCCCCTCCCCCACCCTGTGACTCACTTCTGCTTCCGTGGTTCCATCCACTGCCAAATCCACTCCTAGATATCTAAAACACTTCACTTCCCCCAGGTTTTCTCCATTCAAACTTACCTCCCAATTGACTCGCCCCTCAACCCTCCTGTACCTAATAACCTTGCTCTTATTCACATTTACTCTCAGCTTTCTTCTTTCACACACTTTACCAAACTCCGTCACCAGCTTCTGCAGTTTCTCACCCGAATCAGCCACCAGTGCCATATCATCAGCGAACAACAACTGAGTCACTTCCCAAGCCCTCTCATCCACAACAGACTGCGTACTTGCCCCTCTCTCCAAAACTCTTGCAATCACCTCCCTAACAACCCCATCCATAAACGAATTAAACAACCATAAAGACATCACACACCCCCCCTGCCGCAAACCGACATTCACTGAGAACCAATCACTTTCCTCTCTTCCTACACGTACACATGCCTTACATCCTCTATAAACACTTTTCACTGCTTCTAGCAACTTGCCTCTTGCACCATAAACTCTTAATACCTTCCACAGAGCATCTCTGTCAACTCTATCGTATGCCTTGATTGAGATGGTAAAGGCATGTACGGAACATCAGACTGGGGAAGAGCAGTGTGGTTTCAGAAGTGGTAGAGGATGTGTGGATCAGGTGTTTGCTTTAAGGAATATATGTGAGAAATACTTAGAAAAACAGATGTATTTGGATGTAGCATTTATGGATCTGGAGAAGGCATACGATAGAGTTGCTTTGTGGAAGGACTTACGAGTATATGGAATGGGAAATAAGTTGCTAGAAGCAGTGAAAAGTTTTTACCAAGGATGTAAGGCATGTGTAGGAAGAGAGGAGAGCGATTGGTTCTCAGTGAATGTCGGTCCGTGACTGGAGCTATCAACATAAAGGAAAAATGAAATTACAGTCTAGATATTCGAACATTCTAGACAATGTAAACAGTGACATGGACTTATATATGCTAAATAGTTTATGGATATGTAGAAAGATACTAAAGCTAAATGATTTTTTTCTGTCCTCCGATGAGATCAATTTATTGTGCATTTTCCCGCTAGATTCCCGTTTCTTTGCACAGCCGATCAACTTATACACACCTTCAAATATTTCCAGAGGAAAGAGGTCAGTTTTATTATGATTTCCAGGGGAAAGAGGTCAGTTTTATTATGATCTCAACGTCTTAATCTTAAATGATTTTACATTCGATCTTATGTATATATTACTTTTCAAAATAGAAAACAGGAAAAAGCCAACCGAGCATTTTCCTCTACTTCTGGGTCACCTCGCTAATTCTCCTTTGCTCACCTGGGAAATGGCGAATATGTACGGAAAAGACATAAATACACACAAACCTATATATACATTTATAGCGCAAGGAAACAGACGAAAGAAAGGCCCAACCCACCCCCATACACAATGTATATACATACACGTCCACACACGCACATATACATACCTATACACCTCAAGGTATACATATATACACACACACAGACATATACATATATACACATGTACATAATTCATACTGTCTGCCCTTATTCATTTCCGTCGCCACCCCGCCACAGATGAAATGACAACCCCCTCCCCCCGCATGTGCGCGAGGTACCGCTAGGAAAAGACAACAAAGGCCACATTCGTTCACACTCAGTCTCTAGCTGTCATGTATAATGCACCGAAACCACAGCTCCCTTTCCACATCCAGGCCCCACAGAACTTTCCATGGTTTACCCCAGATGCTTCACATGCCCTGGATCAATCCATTGACAGCACGTCGACCCCGGTATACCACATCGTTCCAATTCACTCTTTTCCTTGCGCGCCTTTCATCCTCCTGCATGTTCAGGCCCCCATCACTCAAAATCTTTTTCACTCCATCTTTCCACCTCAAATTTGGTCTCCCACTTCTCGTTCCCTCCACCTCTGACACATAAATCCTGTTGGTCAATCTTTCCCCACTCATTCTCTCCATATGACCATACCATTTCAAAACACCCTCTTATGCTCTCTCAACGACACTCTTTTTATTACCACGCATCTCTCTTACCCTTTCATTACTTACTCGATCAAACCACCTCACACCACATACTGTCCTCAAACATCTCATTTCCAGCACATCCACCCTCCTTCGCACAACTCTATCTATAGCCCATGCCTCGCAACCATATAACATTGCTGGATCCACTATTCCTTCAAACATACCCATTTTTGCTTTCCAAAATAATGTTCTCGACTTCCACACATATTTCAATGCTCCCAGAAATTTCGCCCCCTCCCCCACCGTATGATTCACTTCCGCTTCCGTGGTTCCATCCGCTACCAAATCCACTCCCAGATATCTTAAACGCTTCACTTCCTCCAGTTTTTCTCCATTCAAACTTACCTTCTAATTGACTTGTCCCTCAACCCTACTGTATCTAATAACCTTGCTCTTATTCACATTTACTCTCAGCTTTCTTCTTTCACACACTTTACCATATATATATATATATATATATATATATATATATATATATATATATATATATATATTCATTTATTTATTTCTATCTATTATACTTTGTCGCTCTCTCCCGCGTTAGCGAGGGAGCGCAAGGAAACAGACGAAAGAATGGCCCAGCCCGCCCACATACACATGTATATACATACACGTCGACACACCCACATACATACATATACATTTCAGCGTATACATACAATTACATACGCAGACATATACATATATACACATACGCATAATTCATACTTGCTGCCTTTATTCATTACCGCTGCCACCCCGCCACACATGAAATGACAACCCCTTGCCCCCGCATGCACGTGAAGTAGCGCCAGGAAAGGACAACAAAGGCCCCATTCGTTCATACACAGTCTCTTGCTGTCATGTATAATGCATCAAAACCGCAGCTCCCTTTCCACATCCAGGCCCCACAAAACTTTACATTGTATACCTCAGACGCTTCACATACCCTGGTTCAATCCATTGACAGCACGTCGATATATATATATATATATATATATATATATATATATATATATATATATATATATATATATATATATATATATTTTTCTTTTTTTTTTGCTTTGTCGCTGTCTCCCGCGTTTGCGAGGTAGCGCAAGGAAACAGACGAAAGAAATGGCCCAACCCACCCCCATACACATGTATATACATACGTCCACACACGCAAATATACATACCTACACAGCTTTCCATGGTTTACCCCAGACGCTTCACATGCCTTGATTCAATCCACTGACAGCACGTCAACCCCGGTATACCACATCGCTCCAATTCACTCTATTCCTTGCCCTCCTTTCACCCTCCTGCATGTTCAGGCCCCGATCACACAAAAGCTTTTTCACTCCATCTTTCCACCTCCAATTTGGTCTCCCTCTCCTCCTCGTTCCCTCCACCTCCGACACATATATCCTCTTGGTCAATCTTTCCTCACTCATTCTCTCCATGTGCCCAAACCATTTCAAAACACCCTCTTCTGCTCTCTCAACCACGCTCTTTTTATTTCCACACATCTCTCTTACCCTTACGTTACTTACTCGATCAAACCACCTCACACCACACATTGTCCTCAAACATCTCATTTCCAGCACATCCATCCTCCTGCGCACAACTCTATCCATAGCCCACGCCTCGCAACCATACAACATTGTTGGAACCACTATTCCTTCAAACATACCCATTTTTGCTTTCCGAGATAAAAAAGTCACCTTTGGCAAGATTGTTTCACTGAAAGTACAGTCACCCACAGAACTTGTCATTCTGAAGTGGTCTACAATGCCCTGCTACTGGAAGTACCGCAGCCTGATAAGTGATGCATAGAAAAATACATATAACGAAATATTAGACAAAATGAACAACTTATCGCCAGCGATTGTTTGTCTTAATTGCTGCGGAGAAAATGTGAAGACATGGTCAGTGAACTCAATGAGGCAGGTACTCAGGCACCGTCCACTTCAGGCCTGGGTAAGATGGGCTGGATATCTTTAATTTATATATTGACTGATGACTTGATCTTCTTGTTGACCAAAACTGTTGATATATACATATGATGATAACTACATCAAGATTACTATAATGATAGCCAGGTAAAGCCAGAACCAGACGTGATCACACGTTAGTGTTGTGAAGACTTACAGTAAGGAACACAACGTAACAGGCTGAGGCTGGCTGCCCACTGCCAAGTCCTTCCCTCCCATCGTCTGTCACAGACGGGTGATAACAACAAGTATGATAAGGTGGAGGGAAGGTGTGACACAGTCGCCGGGTCGTCCGGAGCCACAAGCAAATCTTTATTGGGAGGTCCATAACTGGCTCGTTCGAGGTCAACCCAAGTCAACATGGGTGAACATCCGACCGTCCTTACATACACATAGATGTACGGCCCTTCACACTTACATGAAGGTCTTGCATGTAGTTTGCTTCACATTATCGTATAACATCTCAGCCAGGTTGCTTGCCACAACCTCACTAACTTTTCATCTATGGTACACCTCTGGCCACATGACCTGTACTATAACAATATGAATTAAATTTTCTACAGGGTAAGTTGCTGTGAGCTCCAATGTACGTCACTGGTAGCCATAGATCATTTCACATTTGCGCCTTCGATCTACTGACAAAGAATCTTTTTAGAAATTCAATATGTAATTTCTTTCTGATTATTAGTCTAAATAAGAGTGTAGCACTTGAGGTGCGAGTTATCTGCGTGATAATCATAGGTTGAACAAGCTCAGATATCGTCACTTGTCATAACTTGTAGTTCTCTTATAATTTTGTTGCTTTATATAATGACAGGATTATAGCTTCATTCACCATCATTATATACTCCCTCTCTACTACCCGCCAGGTTCACCACTACAGAAGGACTCCTCATCGCTATCCTCGGCGACTCAATCTGACCTGAGCTCCGTCTCAGCGCTCTCGAACGAGGTCAGGTTCCGACGTAACCGCACTACCTTCAGCTCTGACCAGCTGGAGGAACTAGAGAAGGAGTTTGAGAAGACCCATTACCCTGACCTGGCCACCAGAGAAAGACTAGCAGAGAAGACGTTGCTTTCCGAGGCAAGGGTCCAGGTGGGTCTCGTGTGAGACGTGGGTCAGTCTGTGTCTACTTGTTGTAGGTGGAGGAAGTCTTACCCACGTGGCCTCCCGTCTCTGCTATATTCTTCACTATCATGTTACTCAAAAATGTTCTGTATGTTGTTTACATACACTGTTTCCTCGCTCAGTCTATTCATCCACAACTCCTGCATTATAAAAGTACTTCCCTACATCTTTTCTAACGACTTTTTTCATAATTTCAGGTTATGTTCTCTGCTTGTTGTATTCTACATCTTACGATGAACTGTTCATTGGTTACGTCATCAAATTAAATCTTAAAGGTTGCCACCAGGATTTCCCTCACTCTTCCATGGTGCTCAAACTTAAGCTCTCGAGCGATCTGAGAAGCAAGCATGTTCTACATTATTGTGTGATACTTGCTCACTTCCAGATACTTGTTCAACCTCCGCATCCTGGATCAATTAACTCATCCACCACCAATCATTCATTCTCTTCAAGTTCTTTATATTTTTAATTTTTCTATTTTTGTTTATTTCTTGCTATATCATCTGTTTCATTTTTGCTTATATCATGCTATATCATCTCTGTTTGTTCTATTTCTGCGTCTTTCGTCGTAGTGTTCACTGTGTACGCCGTCTTTCGTCGTAGAATTCACTGTGTACGCCGTCTTTCGTCGTAGTGTTCACTGTGTACGCCGTCTTTCGTCGTAGTGTTCACTGTGTACGCCTCTTTCGTCGTAGTGTTCACTGTGTACGCCGTCTTTCGTCGTAGTGTTCACTGTGTACGCCGTCTTTCGTCGTAGTGTTCACTGTGTACGCCGTCTTTCGTCGTAGTGTTCACTGTGTACGCCGTCTTTCGTCGTAGTGTTCACTGTGTACGCCGTCTTTCGTCGTAGTGTTCACTGTGTACGCCGTCTTTCGTCGTAGTGTTCACTGTGTACGCCGTCTTTCGTCGTAGTGTTCACTGTGTACGCCGTCTTTCTGAGAAGAAAATTGAATTCTGGTGCCACATCTTTGTTGTCCTCTTGTTGACCTTCTGTATTGGTCAGGTGTATGTGTTACCTTCACCAACCAGCAATACCATCATGTCAACGACCTATCATCATGATGATAGACCACATGGTTCATGAGTCAGGTTATCATCATGATGATAGACCACATGGTTCATGAGTCAGGTTATCATCATGATGATAGACCACATGGTTCATGAGTCAGGTTATCATCATGATGATAGACCACATGGTTCATGAGTCAGGTTATCATCATGATGATAGACCACATGGTTCATGAGTCAGGTTATCATCATGATGATAGACCACATGGTTCATGAGTCAGGTTATCATCATGATGATAGACCACATGGTTCATGAGTCAGGTTATCATCATGATGATAGACCACATGGTTCATGAGTCAGGTTATCATCATGATGATAGACCACATGGTTCATGAGTCAGGTTATCATCATGATGATAGACCACATGGTTCATGAGTCAGGTTATCATCATGATGATAGACCACATGGTTCATGAGTCAGGTTATCATCATGATGATAGACCACATGGTTCATGAGTCAGGTTATCATCATGATGATAGACCACATGGTTCATGAGTCAGGTTATCATCATGATGATAGACCACATGGTTCATGAGTCAGGTTATCATCATGATGATAGACCATATGATCAATATCATGGCATTGGTTTATGGGTTCAAATGTTACTTCTTAACTGTCTGATGTGGTTGGTTACTGTATCCTAAGGAATATTAAACGCTTTCTTGGTCTGTTGAATGTTACTTGATGGTCTGTTGAATGTTACTTGATGGTCTGTTGAATGCTACTTGATGGTCTGTTGAATGTTACTTGATGGTCTGTTGAATGTTACTTGATGGTCTGTTGAATGTTACTTGATGGTCTGTTGAATGCTACTTGATGGTCTGTTGAATGTTACTTGATGGTCTGTTGAATGTTACTTGATGGTCTGTTGAATGTTACTTGATGGTCTGTTGAATGCTACTTGATGGTCTGTTGAATGTTACTTGATGGTCTGTTGAATGTTACTTGATGGTCTGTTGAATGTTACTTGATGGTCTGTTGAATGTTACTTGATGGTCTGTTGAATGCTACTTGATGGTCTGTTGAATGTTACTTGATGATCTGTTGAATGCTACTTGATGGTCTGTTGAATGTTACTTGATGGTCTGTTGAATGTTACTTGATGGTCTGTTGAATGTTACTTGATGGTCTGTTGAATGTTACTTGATGGTCTGTTGAATGCTACTTGATGGTCTGTTGAATGTTACTTGATGGTCTGTTGAATGCTACTTGATGGTCTGTTGAATGTTACTTGATGGTCTGTTGAATGTTACTTGATGGTCTGTTGAATGTTACTTGATGGTCTGTTGAATGCTACTTGATGGTCTGTTGAATGTTACTTGATGGTCTGTTGAATGCTACTTGATGGTCTGTTGAATGTTACTTGATGGTCTGTTGAATGTTACTTGATGGTCTGTTGAATGCTACTTGATGGTCTGTTGAATGTTACTTGATGGTCTGTTGAATGTTACTTGATGGTCTGTTGAATGTTACTTGATGGTCTGTTGAATGCTACTTGATGGTCTGTTGAATGTTACTTGATGGTCTGTTGAATGTTACTTGATGGTCTGTTGAATGTTACTTGATGGTCTGTTGAATGTTACTTGATGGTCTGTTGAATGTTACTTGATGGTCTGTTGAATGCTACTTGATGGTCTGTTGAATGTTACTTGATGGTCTGTTGAATGCTACTTGATGGTCTGTTGAATGTTACCTAATGGTCTGGTGAATGTTACCTAATGGTCTGGTGAATGTTACCTAATGGTCTGGTGAATGTTACTTGATGTTTATGTTCCTTCCTGTAGGAGGGAGAACATACAGCCTCTTCCATTTTTCTTCTTCCTCTCCATCAATCATCACGGTGATCCTCTCCATCAATCATCACGGTGATCCTCTCCATCAATCATCACGGTGATCCTCTCCATCAATCATCAGCACGGTGATCCTCTCCATCAATCATCAGCACGGTGATCCTCTCCATCAATCATCAGCACGGTGATCCTCTCCATCAATCATCAGCACGGTGATCCTCTCCATCAATCATCAGCACGGTGATCCTCTCCATCAATCATCAGCACGGTGATCCTCTCCATCAATCATCAGCACGGTGATCCTCTCCATCAATCATCATCACGGTGATCCTCTCCATCAATCATCATCACGGTGATCCTCTCCATCAATCATCAGCACGGTGATCCTCTCCATCAATCATCAGCACGGTGATCCTCTCCATCAATCATCAGCACGGTGATCCTCTCCATCAATCATCAGCACGGTGATCCTCTCCATCAATCATCAGCACGGTGATCCTCTCCATCAATCATCAGCACGGTGATCCTCTCCATCAATCATCACGGTGATCCTCTCCATCAATCATCACGGTGATCCTCTCCATCAATTCATCACGGTGATCCTCTCCATCAATCATCACGGTGATCCTCTCCATCAATCATCACGGTGATCCTCTCCATCAATCATCACGGTGATCCTCTCCATCAATCATCACGGTGATCCTCTCCATCAATCATCACGGTGATCCTCTCCATCAATCATCACGGTGATCCTCTCCATCAATCATCACGGTGATCCCTCTCATCATCACGGTAATCCTCTCCGTCAATCATCACGGTGATCCTCTCCATCAATCATCACGGTGATCCTCTCCATCAATCATCACGGTGATCCTCTCCATCAATCATCAGCACGGTAACCCTCTCCATCAATCATCACGGTGATCCTCTCCATCAATCATCACGGTAATCCTCTCCATCAATCATCACAGGTATCCTCTCCATCAATCATCACGGTATCCCTCTCCATCAATCATCACGCAAAGTCCCTCTCCACAATCATCACGGTAACCCTCTCATCAATCATCACAGGTAATCCTCTCCATCAATCATCAAGGTAACCCTCTTCCATCAATCATCACGGTAATCCTCTCCATCAATCATCACGTAATCCTCTCACAATCATCACAGTAACCCATCTCCATGAATCATCACGGTAATTCTCTCCATCAATCATCACAGTAACCCTCTCCATGAATCATCACGATGATCCTCTCCATCAATCATCCCGGTGATCCTCTCCATCAATCATCACGGTGATCCTCTCCATCAATCATCACGGTGATCCTCTCCATCAATCATCACGGTGATCCTCTCCATCAATCTCAGCACGGTAACCCTCTCCATCAATCATCACAGTAATCCTCTCCATCAATCATCACGGTGATCCTCTCCATCAATCATCAGCACGGTAACCCTCTCCATCAATCATCACAGTAATCCTCTCCATCAATCATTACGGTGATCCTCTCATCAATCATCACGGTGATCCTCTCCATCAATCATCACGGTGATCCTCTCCATCATTCATCACCGTGATCCTCTCCATCAATCATCCCGGTGATCCTCTCCATCAATCATCACGGTGATCCTCTCCATCAATCATCACGGTGATCCTCTCCATCAATCATCACGGTGATCCTCTCCATCAATCATCAGCACGGTAACCCTCTCCATTAATCATCACGGTAATCCTCTCCATCAATCATCACGGTAATCCTCTCCATCAATCATCACGGTAATCCTCTCCATCAATCATCACGGTGATCCTCTCCATCAATCATCATCACAGTAACCCTCTCCATCAATCATCACGGTGATCCTCTCCATCAATCATCACGGTAATCCTCTCCATCAATCATCACGGTGATCCTCTCCATCAATCATCACGGTGATCCTCTCCATCAATCATCACGGTGATCCTCTCCATCAATCATCACGGTAACCCTCTCCATCAATCATCACGGTAATCCTCTCCATCAATCATCACGGTAATCCTCTCCATCAATCATCACGGTAATCCTCTCCATCAATCATCACGGTAATCCTCTCCATCAATCATCACGGTAATCCTCTCCATCAATCATCACGGTGATCCTCTCCATCAATCATCAGCACGGTAACCCTCTCCATCAATCATCACGGTAATCCTCTCCATCAATCATCAGCACGGTAACCCTCTCCACCAATCATCAGCACGGTAACCTCTCCATCAATCATCACGGTAATCCTCTCCATCAATCATCAGCACGGTAGTCCTCTCCATCAATGATCTCGGTAACCCTCTCCATCATTCATCACGGTAATCCTCTCCATCAATCATCAGCACGGTAATCCTCTCCATCAATCATCATCACGGTAATCCTCTCCATCAATCATCACGGTAATCCTCTCCATCAATCATCAGCACGGTAATCCTCTCCATCAATCATCACGGTAATCCTCTCCATCAATCATCAGCACGGTAATCTTCTCCATCAATCATCACGGTAATCATCTCCATCAATCATCATCACGGTAATCCTCTCCATCAATCATCACGGTAATCATCTCCATCAATCATCAGCACGGTAATCCTCTCCATCAATCATCACGGTACTCATCTCCATCAATCATCAGCACGGTAATCTTCTCCATCAATCATCACGGTAATCATCTCCATCAATCATCATCACGGTAATCCTCTCCATCAATCATCACGGTAATCATCTCCATCAATCATCATCACGGTGATCCTCTCCATCAATCATCACAGTAATCCTCTCCATCAATCATCATCACGGTAATCCTCTCAATCAATCCTCACAGTAATCCTCTCCATCAATCATCACGGTGATCCTCTCCATCAATCATCAGCACGGTAACCCTCTCCATCAATCATCACGGTAATCCTCTCCATCAATCATCAGCACGGTAACCCTCTCCACCAATCATCAGCACGGTAACCTCTCCATCAATCATCACGGTAATCCTCTCCATCAATCATCAGCACGGTAGTCCTCTCCATCAATGATCTCGGTAACCCTCTCCATCATTCATCACGGTAATCCTCTCCATCAATCATCAGCACGGTAATCCTCTCCATCAATCATCATCACGGTAATCCTCTCCATCAATCATCACGGTAATCCTCTCCATCAATCATCAGCACGGTAACCCTCTCCATCAATCATCACGGTAACCCTCTCCATCAATCATCAGCACGGTAATCCTCTCCATCAATCATCACGGTAATCATCTCCATCAATCATCAGCACGGTAATCCTCTCCATCAATCATCACGGTAATCCTCTCCATCAATCATCAGCACGGTAATCCTCTCCATCAATCATCACGGTAATCATCTCCATCAATCATCATCACGGTAATCCTCTCCATCAATCATCACGGTAATCATCTCCATCAATCATCATCACGGTAATCCTCTCCATCAATCATCACAGTAATCCTCTCCATCAATCATCATCACGGTAATCCTCTCAATCAATCCTCACAGTAATCCTCTCCATCAATCATCTAGGTAATCCTCTCTATATATCATCACGGAAATCCTTTCCATCAATTATTAGCACGGTAATCCTCTCCATCAACCATTAGCACGGTAATCCCCTCCATCAATCATTAGCACGGTAATCCTGGTTGTTAAGGATGCCTTTGACCTAGCCTGACCTGCGAGGACCAGGCCCAGGTCAGTAGTGTCGAGGCTGAAGTGTGACGAGGTAGAAGATAATTTAGGTTTATGGACAGTGTAGTGATGACAGTGTGCAGAGAGTGAGTGATCGGGAGTGCTTAAGTTTGGTCATGTTGAGTTTACATTCGAAGAGATCATTAGTACATTGCATATTAAGTTTGGATTCACTTAATGGTATCTCTTTTATAGACGTATAACAGGTGTATAAAAGCATCGCAGATGTCCCTCAAAGTATAGCAACGTGGTAGGAGACATAGCTTGTGAATAATAACAGATGCCATGTAACACGAGGAGAGGGAACCAAGGTTACTGTCACGTAACACGAGGAGAGGGAACCAAGGTTACTGTCACGTAACACGAGGAGAGGGAACCAAGGTTACTGTCACGTAACACGAGGAGAGGGAACCAAGGTTACTGTCACGTAACACGAGGAGAGGGAACCAAGGTTACTGTCACGTAACACGAGGAGAGGGAACCAAGGTTACTGTCATGTAACACGAGGAGAGGGAACCAAGGTTACTGTCATGTAACACGAGGAGAGGGAACCAAGGTTACTGTCATGTAACACGAGGAGAGGGAACCAAGGTTACTGTCATGTAACACGAGGAGAGGGAACCAAGGTTACTGTCATGTGAATGTGACAAGTTGTAGTAAGTGCACAGAGGCTGTTGTCGTAGAAATGTACAGGTGCTGTTGTTGTAGCAGGTACTGTGGCTTTTGTTGTAGGAGTGTACACATGGTGTTGTTATAGGACTATAGACAGACTGTTATTATAGGAATGTACATAAGCTGTTGATATAGAATTGTAGAGAAGTTGTTTTTGTAGGATTTCGAGTAGCAGGTAGGGAGGGTATGGGTGTGGCCGTCCAGTAACTCTCCCTTCCCCCTGGTTCCTGACAGGTGTGGTTTTCCAACAGACGGGCCAAGTGGAGACGACACCAGCAGCTGAGTGTACTCCGGCCCTACTCCGACGAACCTCTCCCGCACTCTCCCAGGACGACCTCTCCCTACTCCGAGGCCGTGTCCAGCCCGGACATGCCACGCTCTCCCTCTCCACCACCTCCAGCGCCTTCCTCCAGCACTATTCTCCCTACCACAGCCTCCACCACCACTACCATAACCGGAGCAGCTGCACTAGCAACAGTCTCCAGTACAGTCGCAGGTACCACCCTTGGCGGACACCAGGAGGAGCACTCGTCTCCACCGCGGGCTGCCTCGACCTCTCCAACACTCCTTCATCGACATCCTTCTCCCCATCGCCAACATCCGCCTTCACCCGCATCTGTCGCCGCCCTCAACCTCTCCACCCACCATCATCACCAGCACCACCATCATCACGCCCACCCCCGCCAGAGCCCACCCATATCCTCGATAAGGATATCCAGCCGTCCTCCACCCCCGCCACTTCTCCCCGCCAGCCTTCTGTCACTCCCGCAGTACCCGACCTTCTCCCTCGCGCGTGACCTGACTCTCACGCCCATAAATCTTTCTAACGCCCACGCTCACGCACGGGAGATCATGGTAGCACAAGCGCGAAGCTTCCTCAAGTCAGCCAGCCAAGTGAGCGGCTTCGGTGCCGGGCGAGACGAAGACGACAGCGATATTGACATCGACTTGGATCACAAGGAGGCGAAGGATAAGGAAGAAGAAGAGGCAGAAGAAGAAGATGAAGAAGAAGAGAAGGAGGAGGAGGAGGAGGAGGAAGAGGAAGTCGTTGAGGCGCAGGACCTCAGCGTCAAAAGGAGGAGGATAGATGTAGAAGAAACCAAGGAAGAAAAGAAGGAAGAGGAAGGTGAAGACAAAAACGAGAGTTTGAATAATGAGGAAAACATGGAAGCTGTCTAGGTTTAACTGTTGCTTGAACGTCCATAAACTGGCTATGACGGTAACGTCTGGTGGACAAGGACTCGTATGACAGGGTATGACAGCATCTACTACAGACCCTGTCCTTTACAAGCTATAAATGAGCGTAAATATTACCTGACGTATGTATTAGCTTTGTCATTATTACCATTGTTTACCTTTATTTATTGTAACGTGTACACACACACACACACACACACACACACACACACACACACGAGAAGTGGTAAAACAATAATTGCATCATGGTTTTCCGTCACTTGTGTCGATTCTCGGAAAACAACGTCACAAATCCAAGAAATACTTATTCAAGACTGATGTATAAACATTTGAAGTGTTGAGAAGCCTCAGGTCACATTCTGGTAGTGCAGCCTTTCATTACCATATCTGATATTGTTTCAAACTCTGATGTAATTTATGGATAGGAAAAAATAAGATGTTTATGAATGAACTTAGCTAGATTAAGACCAAGGAGAATCACCACAGAACCAGACGGGAGGAATGTTAGTTTGTTTTGATGACTTTATATTAATCTATAAAGATCACGTCTCTTTATAAATCACATTTATTCACAGCTGCTTATAATCATTGGCCAAGATTCTCCTTGACTCATAAGACTAGGATTTAGTATAGTTCATAATGCTTTCAAAGACCTATGATGATTAACCCACAGTGACCTCCAGTGCTCTACAGTACTGTAGTAATCTACAGTGCCCTAACATAACAATATGTAACTCACAATAACCAAACACAACCACCATTTTCCCAATCTGGACCACAGATATTCTCGTGATAAAGAAACATTTCAATATGACTGTAGTTTAATCGTGTATTAGATTTCTCTCTAGCTCGTGTCTGTACAGCACCAAAGATGTATTGTGCCCTGTGTTCATCTACCTTACCTTCTCTCATGGTTGTATATAGAAATACATTACTCTAAATCAAACATTGTAGGATTAACAACAGTTATAGTCTATGAGGACTCATGTTATAATGACTCCTGTTATAATGATTCTATTATAATGACTCCTGTTATAATGATTCTATTATAATGACTCCTGTTATAATGATTCTATTATAATGACTCCTGTTATAATGATTCTATTATAATGACTCCTGTTGTAATGATTTGTTATAATGATGTGATTTACTCGAGGGATGAACCTTTGGTTCCTTACAGTAATTTGCGTTGTCAAAAACGCCTCTGGTGTGGTATGCTGTAAACAACTTCCCTCATGATTAACATGGGTTATGATCAAACTGTTCTTACTAGAAAGGCTGTTAGATATTTACTCTTATAAATAATGAATAATTTATGATTGTTTGATGATTAGTCTAGTGCACATCCACCAGCGAGTGCCACCCAAAGCAACTGTGGGCTTGGCCCGAGGTCCGCCCGGAAGTGGGGAGAGAGAGAGAGAGAGAGAGAGGGTGGTCTCGTGGATCTGGTCGTATCATGGTTCTCACTACCCACACTCCACATTCCTCCCAACCTACCTCATATGGAATGGCTTACCCCGCCACCACAGATGGTATGGCTCCCTCCCCTCCCTCACCACAGATGGTATGGCTCCCCTCCCTCACCACAGATGGTATGGCTTCTCCCTCTCGACCACAAACGGTGGAGCTCCCTTGCCTGCGACAGATGGTATTGTCCCCACTGCCCACCACAAAAGGCATGGCTCTCCTCTCCCCACTGCGGATGGTTTGGCTTCCCTCTCTCCACTACACATGGTTACTCCCTTGTGAGGTTGACTCATACTGTAGAAACGGTTACTACAATACGTCTCACCAAGAGATGCATGACTCACAATGAATCACTTACTGTACCTTCCCAGCTGATGCATAACTCAAAACGGTTCCCCAGGTGATGTATAACTCAGTATAGCTCCCCAGGTGATGTATAACTCAGTATAGCTCCCCAGGTGATGTATAACTCAGTATAGCTCACCAGGTGATGTATAACTCAGTATAGCTCACCAGGTGATGTATAACTCAGTAAAGCTCCCCAGGTGGTGTATAAATCAGTATAGCTCCCCAGGTGATGTATAACTCAGTATAGCTCCCCAGGTGATGTATAACTCAGTATAGCTCCCCAGGTGATGTATAACTCAGCATAGTTCCCCAGGTGATGTATAACTCAGTATAGCTCCCAAGGTGACGTATAACTCAGTATAGCTCCCCAGGTGGTGTATAACTCAGTATAGCTCCCCAGGTGATGTATAACTCAGTATAGCTCCCCAGGTGGTGTATAACTCAGTATAGCTCCCCAGGTGATGTATAACTCAGTATAGCTCCCCAGGTGATGTATAACTCAGTATAGCTCCCCAGGTGGTGTATAACTCAGTATAGCTCCCCAGGTGATGTATAACTCAGCATAGTTCCCAGGTGATGTATAACTCAGTACAGTTCCCCAGGTGATGTATAACTCAGTATAGCTTCCCAAGTGATGTATAACTCAGTATAGCTCCCCAGGTGATGTATAACTCAGTATAGCTCCCCAGGTGGTGTATAACTCAGTATAGCTCCCCAGGTGATGTATAACTCAGTATAGCTCCCCAGGTGATGTATAACTCAGTATAGCTCCCCAGGTGATGTATAACTCAGCATAGTTCTCAGGTGATGTATAACTCAGTATAGTTCCCCAGGTGATGTATAACTCAGTATAGCTTCCCAAGTGATGTATAACTCAGTATAGCTCCCCAGGTGATGTATAACTCAGTATAGCTCCCCAGGTGGTGTATAACTCAGTATAGCTCCCCAGGTGGTGTATAACTCAGTATAGCTCCCCAGGTGGTGTATAACTCAGTATAGCTCCCCAGGTGATGTATAACTCAGCATAGTTGAGCAGGTGATGTATAACTCAGTATAGCTCCCCAGGTGGTGTATAACTCAGTATAGCTTCCCAGGTGGTGTATAACTCAGTATAGCTCCCCAGGTGATGTATAACTCAGTATAGCTCCCCAGGTGATGTATAACTCAGCATAGTTCCCCAGGTGATGTATAACTCAGTATAGCTCCCCAGGTGATGTATAACTCAGTATAGCTCCCCAGGTGGTGTATAACTCAGTATAGCTCCCCAGGTGATGTTAAACTCAGTATAGTTCCCCAGGTGATGTTAAACTCAGTATAGCTCCCCAGGTGGTGTATAACTCAGTATAGCTCCCCAGGTGATGTTAAACTCAGTATAGTTCCCCAGGTGATGTTAAACTCAGTATAGCTCCCCAGGTGATGTATAACTCAGTATAGCTCCCCAGGTGATGTATAACTCAGTATAGCTCCCCAGGTGGTGTATAACTCAGTATAGCTCCCCAGGTGATGTTAAACTCAGTATAGTTCCCCAGGTGATGTTAAACTCAGTATAGCTCCCCAGGTGATGTATAACTCAGTATAGCTCCCCAGGTGGTGTATAACTCAGTATAGCTCCCCAGGTGATGTATAACTCAGTATAGTTCCCCAGGTGATGTTAAACTCAGTATAGCTCCCCAGGTGATGTATAACTCAGTATAGCTCCCCAGGTGGTGTATAACTCAGTATAGCTCCCCAGGTGATGTATAACTCAGTATAGTTCCCCAGGTGATGTTAAACTCAGTATAGCTCCCCAGGTGGTGTATAACTCAGTATAGCTCCCCAGGTGATGTTAAACTCAGTATAGCTCCCCAGGTGATGTTAAACTCAGTATAGCTCCCCAGGTGGTGTATAACTCAGTATAGCTCCCCAGGTGGTGTATAACTCAGTATAGCTCCCCAGGTGATGTTAAACTCAGTATAGCTCCCCAGGTCGTGTATAACAGTATGGCTTCTGTCTCCTCTGGTAATATGTACTTCTCTATGACGTACTTGTATGTAAAAATCAGTGTGGTCTTGACTAACTATATCAGATCTCTTCCTTCCTTTCTGTGGTGTATGATTCAGTATGTCATCCCTCCTGGGTGTATGATTCAGTATGTCATCCCTCCTGGGTGTATGATTCAGTATGTCATCCCTCCTGGGTGTATGATTCAGTATGTCATCCCTCCTGGGTGTATGATTCAGTATGTCATCCCTCCTGGGTGTATGATTCAGTATGTCATCCCTCCTGGGTGTATGATTCAGTATGTCATTCCTCCTGGGTGTATGATTCAGTATGCTATTTCCTCATGAATGACTGATTCAGTGTGCCATTCTCTCTCGACTGTATGATTCAATATATCTTCCCTTATGATTGTATGATTCAGTATGTCGTCCCATCTTGAGTGTATGATTCAGTATGCCATTCACTTTGAGTGTATGATTTAGTGTGCCGTGCCATCTTTAGTGTATGATTCAGTATATCATATCATCCCGAGTGTATGATTCAGCGTAACTCCCGCTCTAGTATGTACAATTCAGTTTGTCAGATTTAATCGTGAGACAGGATGGTCCATCACCCCTACATAGATGTGTATTGGTCTTCACTAGTGGCATGTGTATAATACTACCCCCTTGTAGAACTTGTATAATATGGCAGGCTACTGGAACCTGTATAGTTTGGTTCGCTAGTGGGACCCGTATAACATGGCTACCTTGTGGGACATGTATGATAAGGCTCGCTAGTGGGACCTGTATGGTAGGGCTTGCTAGTGGGACCTGTATGATAAGGCTCGCTAGTGGGACCTATATGGTAGGGCTTGCTAGTGGGACTTGTATGATAGGGCTCGCTAGTGGGACCTGTATGGTAGGGCTTGCTAGTGGGACCTGTATGATAAGGCTCGCTAGTGGGACCTATATGGTAGGGCTTGCTAGTGGGACTTGTATGATAGGGCTCGCTAGTGGGACCTGTATGATAAGGCTCGCTAGTGGGATCTGTTTAATAAGGCTCGCTGGTGGGACCTGTATGATAAGGCTCGCTTGTGGGACCTGTATGATAGGGCTCGCTAGTGGGACTTGTATGATAAGGCTCGCTAGTGGGATCTGTTTAATAAGGCTCGCTAGTGGGACCTGTATGATAAGGCTCGCTTGTGGTACCTGTATGATAAGGCTCGCTAGTGGGATCTGTTTGATAAGGCTCGCTAGTGGGGTCTGTATGATAAGGCTCGCTAGTGGGGTCTGTTTAACAAGGCTCGCTTGTGGGACCTGTATAATAAGGCTTGTAAGTGGGATCTGTATGATAAGGCTAGCTAGTGTGACCTGTATAATAAGGCCCACTAGTGGTATCTGTATGATGAGGTTCGCAAGTGGGACCTGTTTGATATGGCTCGCTTATGGGATCTGTATGATAATGCTCTAGTGGGACCTTTATAATATGGCTCACTAGTGGGACCCGTATGATAAGGTTTGCGAGTGGGACCCGTGTAATATGGCTCGCTAGTGAGACCAGTATAATAAGGCTCACTAATGGGATCTGTATGATATGGCTCATTGGTGGGACAAGTATGATAAGGCTCGCTAGTAGGACCTGTATGATATGGTTCACTAGTGGGACCTATATGATATTGGCTCGCTGGTGTGACCTGTATCATAAGGCTCGCCAGTGGGACCTTCATAGTAAGGCTTGCTGGTGGGACTTCCATGAGAAGTTTCGCTTGTGGGATCTGTGGGACAAGGCCGTTAATGGGACCTGTATAATATGGCTCGCTCGGGGGACTTGAATATCAAGGCTCACCAATGAGACCTGTATGATATGGCTCACTAATGTGACCTGAATAATAAGGCTTGCTAATGGGACCTGTATGATAAGGTTCGCTAATGTGATCTGTATAATAAGACACGCTAATGGGACCTGTATAATAAGGTTCGCTAATGGGACTTGTATAATAAGGGTCGCTGATGGGACTTGAATGATAAGGTTCGCTAATGGGGCCTGTATAATAAGGCTCGCTAATGGGACCTGTACAATAAGGTTCGCTAGCGGGACCTGTATGATAAGGCTCGCTAATGGGACCTGTATGATAAGGTTCGCTAATGGGACTTGCATAATAAGGCTCGTCAATGGGATGTGTATGATAAGGGTCTCTAATGGGACCTGTAAATAAGGTTTGCTAGTGTGACCTGTTGATAAGACTCGGTAATGGGACCTATATGATAATGTTCGCTAAAGGAACCTGTATGATATGGCTCGCTAATGGGACCTGTATAATAAGGCCTGCAGGTGTGACCTTAGGCTTGCTACTCTGACCTGTATAATAAAGATTGCTAGTGTGACCCGTATCACAAGGCTTGCTAGTGTGACCTGTATCATAAGGCTTGCTAGTGTGACCTGTATCATAAGGCTTGCTAGTGTGACCTGTATCATAAGGTTTGCTAGTGTGATCTGTATGATAAGGTTTGCTAGTGTGACCTGTATAACAAGGCTTGCTAGTGTGACTGTATGATAAGGCTTGCTAGTGCGATCTGTATGATAAGGGTTGCTAGTGTGGCTTGTATAATAAGACTTGCTAGTGTGACCTGTATGATAGGCTTGCTAGTGTGACCTGTAAAATAAGACTTGCTAACGTGACCTGTATAGCAAGGCTTGCTAGTGTGACCTGTATAATAAGGCTTGCTAGTGTGACCTGTATGATAAGGCTGGCAAGTATGACCTGTATAATAAGGCTTGCTAGTGTGACCTGTACAATAAGGCTTGCTAGTGTGACCTGTATAATAAGGCTTGCTAGTGTGACCTGTACAACAGGGTTTGCTAGTGTGACCTGTACAATAAGGCTTGCTAGTGTGACCTTTATCATAAGGCTTGCTAGTACGACCTGAATGATAAGGCTTGCTAGTGTGACCTGCATAATAAGGCTTGCTAGTGTGACCTGTATAATAAGGCTTGCTAGTGTGACCTGTGCAACAGGGTTTGCTAGTGTGACCTGTACAATAAGGCTTGCTAGTGTGACCTTTATCATAAGGCTTGCTAGTACGACCTGAATGATAAGGCTTGCTAGTGTGACCTGTATAATAAAGCTTGCAAGTGTGGTCTGTATGAAAAGGCTGGCTAGTGTGACCTGTATGATAAGGCGGTTAGTGTGACTTGTATGATAAGGCTGGATAGTGTGACCTGTATAATAAGGCTTGCATGTGTGATCTATGTGATAAGGCTGGATAGTATGACCTGTATGATAAGGCTTGCTAGTGTGACCTGAATGATAAGGCTTGCTAGTGCGACCTGTATGATAAGGCTTGCTAGTGTGACCTGTATGATTAGGCGTGCTAGTGTGACCTGTATGATAAGGCTGGATAGTGTGACCTGTATAATAAGGCTTGCTAATGTGACTTGTATGATAAGGCTTGCTAGTGTGACCTGTATGATAGGCTTGCTAGTATGACCTGTATAATAAGACCTGCTAGTGTGACCTGTATAATAAGGCTTGCTAGTGTGACTTGCAGGATAAGGCTTGCTAGTGTGACCTGTATAATAAGCTTGTTAGTATGACCTGTATAATAAGACCTGCTAGTGTGACCTGTATGATAAGGCTTGCTTGTGTGACCTGTATGATAAGGCTTGCTTGTGTGACTTGTATGATAAAGCTTGCTAGTGTGACCTGTATAATAAGGCTTGCTAGTGTGACCTGAATGATAAGGCTTGCTAGTGCGACCTGTATGATAAGGCTTGCTAGTGTGACCTGTATAATAAAGCTTGCTAGTGTGACCTGTATAATAAGGCTTGCTAGTACGACCTGTATGATAAGGCTTGCTAGTGTGACCTGTATGATTAGGCGTGCTAGTGTGACCTGTATGATAAGGCTGGATAGTGTGACCTGTATAATAAGGCTTGCTAGTGTGACTTGTATGATAAGGCTTGCTAGTGTGACCTGTATGATAGGCTTGCTAACATGACCTGTATAGTAAGACCTGCTAGTGTGACCTGCATAATAAGGCTTGCTAGTGTGACTTGTGGGATACGGCTTGCTAGTGTGACCTGTATAATAAGGCTTGCTAGTATGACCTGTATCATAAGGCTTGCTAGCATGACCTAGCTAGTGTGACCTGTATGATAAGGCTTGCTAGTTTGACCTGTATGATAAGGCTTGCTAGTTTGACCTGTATGATAAGGCTTGCTAGTGTGACCTGTATAATAAAGCTTGCTAGTGTGACCTGTATGATAAGGCTGGCTAGTGTGACCTGTATAATAAGGCTTGCTTGTGTGACCTGTATAATAAGGCTTGCTAGTGTGACCTGTATAATAAAGTTTGCTAGTGTGACCTGTATGATAAGGCTTGCTAGTGTGACCTGTATAATAAGGCTTGCTAGTGTGACTTGTATAATAAGGCTTGCTAGTGTGACCTGTATGATAAGGTTTGCTAGTGTGACCTGTATAATACGGCTTGCTAGTGTGACCTGTATAATAAGGCTTGCTAGTGTGACCTGTATAATAAGGCTTGCTAGTGTGACCTGTTTAATAAGGCTTGCTAGTGTGACCTGTATAATAAGGCTTTCTAGTGTGACCTGTTTAATAAGGCTTGCTAGTGTGACCTGTATAGTTTCTTTTGTTGATGATTAGTGAAAATATTGCTTTTCTGATGTTCACAATATGCTTAAGATTTAGGAAAATCCCTTGGTCTTTCGAGAGAAGTATGTTGTCCTGGAGGATAAAGAGAAGTATGTTGTCCTGGAGGATAAAGAGAAGTATGTTGTCCTGGAGGATAAAGAGAAGTAAGTTGTCCTGGAGGATAAAGAGAAGTAAGTTGTCCTGGAGGATAAAGAGAAGTATGTTGTCCTGGAGGATAAAGAGAAGTAAGTTGTCCTGGAGGATAAAGAGAAGTATGTTGTCCTGGAGGATAAACATAAGCTACTGGCCAATAGCAAAATTATTTCTTGTAACTCGGCAGTTATTGAAACGTTGTATTACCAACTGAGGCTGAGTTTGACATTTCCCTTGCCTAGTCAGGAGAGAGAGAGAGAGAGAGAGAGAGAGAGAGAGAGAGAGAGAGAGAGAGAGAGAGAGAGAGAGAGAGCATCATGGATAGGAATTTACCCATCCATTCAATTCAAAGGTTGTAGGTACAGACAACCTGGGAACATCTGTAGAAGAGAAGTCGTGTTGAGGAGGAGGTTAGTGCGTGTATGTGTGCCTCACCCACTCACCTAACATCATACAGGTCTTGCATGTGAACAATGGAAGGTGGACACTACCTAACCTCCGGCGGTGAGGGAGCGGATGTGTGTGTGTGTGTCGTCGGCTATGTACCACAAGGTAAACATTACGAGCCAACTACCGTAATCCAGTAGTTTCCTGCACTTACTGGCAGTATACCTACGCAAGTGTGACCGTTAACAGACTAGTCAATAAAAAATATCAAAATCTGTTAGTTTTTATCCTAGAATTGTACAGTATCGTAAATGACTTTCATAGATGTGATAAATCAAAGTTACTATTTACTGAGACAAAATGTCGAGGTTGACAGAAAACGGCGTCACAACACTCCTACTGGCCAGTCATATAAACTCTCTATATACATCTCTCTACACGGAATACTAATGTATATATAATGAATAAAACATCATAAAAGATCAATACGCACGACAACAATATCATAACTTGTTACATGTACAACAATAAGATCATAACTTGTTACATGTACAACAATAAGATCATAACTTGTTACATGTACAACAATAAGATCATAACTTGTTACATGTACAACAATAAGATCATAACTTGTTACATGTACAACAATAAGATAATAACTTGTTACATGTACAAAAATAAGATCATAACTTGTTACATGTACAACAATAAGATCATAACTTGTTACACGTACAACGGTTTCTAGTCACTATACACGAAAGGTATTAAATCCAGGAACGACTTTGGAGGAAAATACCTCTAAAGTATATTTTCCATAACATTGATGGGTATTTTCACACTAATCGACACTATAGGGAAAGGAGTTCCCTTAAGCACCCAGGTGGATCAATTTACGACCTATTTTGCATAATAGCAGGACACACCAGGTGCTGGTGTCTGCCAACACTATAACTCCCTCACATCAAGAAAACCTAAATCATTGGTTAGGTATGCGATGTTTACCCAATTGGCCCTTCCCTACAGTATGCCACGCCCGGCCCACTCCTACCGCTTTGGTATCGCTCACTTAAATCAACTTTGTCACTTCTTTATCTCTTTCCTTCGCTCGAGGTAGAGTTGTGATCAATGGTCAAGCCTCAGATGGCTAGACGTAACAAGTGGAGTGCCACAAGGATAAGTCTTGAGACCGGTTCTCTTTCTCATTACATTAATGATATTCATAATGGGCTACATTACAATATATTAACCTTTCTCTGATGACACTAAGCTGGGAAATGATTCAGCTAACGAACTTGAACGTGTGCAGCTTCAAGCTGACGTAGACAAGCTGACGGACTGGGATCATAGGTGGCAAATACATTTTTTATATCGACAGATGCAAAGTTTTACATATCGGTTGGAGAAACGAGAAGGCAAGCAACAGTATGAATTCTGATAACCTACGAAAGGTGAATCAAGAAAGAGACTTGAGCTTAGTAATCTTTGGTGATCTAGAACCAAGAAAGCAGCGCACAGAAGCAGTGAAAAGAGCGAACAAAATATTTGGATCCGTAGGTAAAGCCTTCGAATCTAAGTGCATGGAAATCATCCTTACTCTTTATAATTCGTTGGTTCGTCCACATCTTGAATATTATGCTTAGTTTTCGTCACCATAAAAAGATAGACAAAAAGGAGAGAGAACATCGTCGACCTACCAAGATCGCTCCAGAACCAGTACACAAATCCTACGAGAGCAGATGAAACCACTTGAATCTTTCTCTCTTAGAAAAGAAGTCAAGAGGTGATCTAATACGTATTCAAAATGATCAAAGACTCTATAATCATTTTGATCTACCAAGTTACAAAAGACTTACTAAGTCTGATATTACTCGTTGTAATGGATACAATCTCGTAGGCAAAAGATTTTTTTTCAATGAGGAACAGTATCTTCTCTTTAACAAGATTGTTAATATGTGGAGCAATTTGTCCATTAGAGTGGTTGAAAGTAGTACCATAGATACGTTTTAGAATAGACTTGATGAATACTTAGCTTCAAGTCCACGACTTCCATTATTTGGGTCTTATCCACAATGACAAGCTGCTGGTTATTATCTTTAATTATCTGTATAACGTCTAACTTTCACCACACTAATCTGTGAGTTTCTGATATCGTCCACCATCACAAACAGCCTCAAGAGGACCCAATGGTCTGCTGCTGTTTGAATTCCTTTGTTTATTCTTTATACAATGGTCTGTTGCTGTGTAGACTCAGTTGTATTCAGTCGTAGTCGTATTCATGACTAGGTTATCTTGTTGGAGGACAGTACATGAGGCAGAGATAACAGGAGACCTGATGGTTCATGACTGGGTTATCTCTTCTCCACCAACTAAAGTCTGCTGGAAAAAGTTAGGAAGGAGCACCAAGTATTACGTAGCAACGTATCGTATACTATGTGGATATTGTATAGGAAAGTCTAGATTAGAAGTTATACCAAAAATGTTGTTTCTGCAGAATACTTTAGAGAGGAAACCAATACAACTAACGAGAAATTAATTTGAATATAAGAAATTCCTTCTTATTAGGTTTATCATAAGTGATAATTGTTATAGATAAAGTACTTGCCCTAGTGAGTCTGACACCCCTGTTATGACACCCCTCCTCTAGTGAGTCTGACACCCCTCCTCTAGTGAGTCTGACACCCCTGTTCTGACACCCTCCTCTAGTGAGTCTGACACCCCTCCGCTAGTGAGTCTGACACCCCTCCTCTAGTGAGTCTGACACCCCTGTTCTGACACCCTCCTCTAGTGAGTCTGACACCCCTCCTCTAGTGAGTCTGACACCCCTGTTCTGACACCCCTCCTCTAGTGAGTCTGACACCCCTCCTCTAGTGAGTCTGACACCCCTCCGCTAGTGAGTCTGACACCCCTCCTCTAGTGAGTCTGACACCCCTCCTCTAGTGAGTCTGACACCCCTCCTCTAGTGAGTCTGACACCCCTCCTCTAGTGAGTCTGACACCCCTCCTCTAGTGAGTCTGACACCCCTCCGCTAGTGAGTCTGACACCACTGCTCTAGTGAATCCTCTACGTGTCTTCTGCCCGTCCTTCACTGGTGATGAATATGGAGAACCAAGCGAATCTTGCCCGCTATTCGCCAGCTTCTTACCAATACACAGCTCCATTTTATCGCAGCCAAATCCTTTCAGATGCAAAGGGCTTGTAAAGTCGGCTGGGCTAACAACAGGCACAAAGCTACTGGAGGCCATTACATTTCTGGCTAGCAGAGCCCTGGCTGAACTGAGGGATCTTGAGTTGACGGAGAGCAGCAGTAGGAAGACGAGCAGCAGTAGCAGTAACAGTAGAATGAACAGCAACAGCAAGACGAACAGCAGAAATAGGACGAAAAAATAGAGAGAACAGCAAGAGTAGCAGTAACAGCAGGAAGAACAGCACCAGCATGACGAGTAACAGTAACAGCAGGAAGAACAGCACCAGCATGACGAGTAACAGTAACAGCAGGAAGAACAGCACCAGGAACAGCAGCCTGCATTATGAGTCTGTACCCGCCAGTGCCACGTGTTACTACCACGACACGTTCACGTATACCACGTGTTACTACCACGACACGTTCACGTATACCACGTGTTACTACCACGACACGTTCACGTATACCATGTGTTACTACCACGACACGTTCACGTATACCATGTGATACTACCACGACACGTTCACGTATACCACGTGTTACTACCACGACACGTTCATGTATACCACGTGTTACTACCAAGTTCACGTACTGTAGACACTGTAGAGTCTAATCTATGAAGGCTACAAGGAAAATTCTCTATCATTATCTTATCAATAAATACGTAATAACCCTGTCCACACACAGTGTACGGGGAGGAAGGTCACATGTCAGGTCACGTAATTAGTGGCCACCTGCACTCCAGGGAGATCAGGAAGCCCCGCCTCACTGCTACCTCTGTGCTTTTAAGAATCTCAACACCTGTATCTGCCCCATCCACACTGTCTGAAGATGTAACAAACGAAAGTACTCACCGTCTATATTATCTCTTCCCAGTGATGATTGTAGCATATAGCTCTTCACGGTGAAGTGAAGGTTCAGCACACACACACACACACACACACACATATATATATATATATATATATATATATATATATATATATATATATATATATATATATATATATATTCCTATGAATACATGGAAAAATGAAACACAATAAGTTCCCAAGTGCACATTCGTGTAATAATCACATCAGGGGAGATGAGAGAAAGATATACAACAGTCAGTTGACATACAACGAAAAGACATAGCTAGGACACCATTTGGTAAACAAGTGACAACCCGAATGGAGGTCGGGTGTATTCGAGTCTGGCAACAAGCGTATCATAAACTTATTATGTGGACAAGAATTAGAACTGTTTCATATACCCTGGTTCAATCCGTTGACAACACGACCCCAGTATACCACATTGTTCTAATTCACTCTATTCTGTGTACACATTTCCCCCTCCTGCATGTTCAGGCCCCAATTGCCCAAAATCTATTTCATTCCATCCTTCCACCTCCAATTTAGATTTCCGCTTCTCTTTGTTCCCTCCGCGTCTGACACATATATTCTCTTTGTCAACCTTTCCTCACTCATTCTCTCCATATGTCCTAAACATTTCAACATACCTTCTTCTGCTCTCTTAGCCACACGATTTTCATTCCCATACATCTCTCTCATCCTTACATTACTTACTCGATCAAACCCGCTCACACCACATATTATCCTAAAACATTTCATTTCCACTACATCCACCTTCCTCCGCATAACGCTATAGCCCATTCCTCAGAATCATATACTATTGTTGGGACTACTATTCATTCAAACATATCCTTTTTTGCTCTCCAAGATAACGTTCTCTATTTCCACACATTTTTCATCGCTCCCAGAACCTTCGTCGCCTCCCCGACCCTACGACTCACTTCCGCTTCAATGGTTCCCTTCGCTGATAAGCCCACTCCCAGATATCGAAGACTCTCCACTTCCCCCAGTTTTTCTCCATTCAAACTTACATCCCAACTAAAATGTCCCTTAACTCTACTGAACCTAATACTCTTGCTCTTATTCACATTTCCTCTAAACTCTCTCCTTTCACGCACTTTTCCTAACTTAGTCACCAGTTTCTGCAGTTTCTCACTCGAATTAGCCACCAGCGATGTATCATCGGCGAACAACAACTGACTCCCATCACAGGCCCTCTCATCCTCAACAGACTGCATACTTGCCTCTCTCTCTAAAACTCTTGCATTTACTTCCCTAACAACCCCATCCATAAACAAATTAAACAACCATGGTGACATCACACACCCCTACCGCAGACCAACATTCACTGGGAACCAGTCACTCTCATCTCTTCCTATTCGTACAAATGCCATACACCCTTGATGAAAACTTCTCGCTGTTTTTTAGCAGCTTACCTCCCTCACCATACATTCTTAATACTTTCCATAAAGCATCTCTGTCAACCCTATCATATGCTTTCTCCAGATTCATAAATGCCATATACGAATCCATTTGTTTTCTAAGTATTTCTCACACATTAATCAAAGCAAACACCTGATCCATACATCCTCCACCACTTCTGAAACCACGCTGCTCCTCCCCAACCTTGTGCTCCGTACATGCCTTCACCCGTTCAGTTAATACCCTCCCGTACAATGTTTCAGGTAAACTCAACAAACTTATGCTTCTGTAGTTTGAACACGCGCCTTTATCCCCTTTACCTTTATAAAATTGCTCTACACATGCATTCCGCCAGTCCTCAGGCATTTCACTAAGATCCATACATACACTGAATAACAACATAGTAATCCCCTTTCTTGATGACTTCAACTGCAATACCATCCACTTCCGCCGCCTCGCCTGATCTCATCTTCCCCAAGGATTTCACCACCTCTTCTGTATTCACCAAACTACTCCTCATGACTCTCTCACTTCATACACCACCCCGATCAAAACACCCTACATCTGCCACTCACTCATCAAACACATCCAACAAACCTTGAAAATCCTCACTCCAGCTCATTCCATCACTACCTCTTATCACTTCCCCTTGCCTCCTTCATCGATGTTCTCATCTCTTCTCTTGTCTTTCGGACAATAATTATCTCCTTCCAAAACATATATTTGATTCTCCCTATAGTTTAATTGCGAAAGTCAGGGCTCACACTGAAGGAGACAGTGAATTTACATAGAACGAATCCTATGGGTTACGTGTAGTTAAGTGCTATATAGGAGAAGAGATTTGATATTTATGGAATGAAAGATAGGTGCTTACGTGATGGGTAGGCACCTGAGAGGCAATGCCCAAGCGCCACTAACTCATCCGATACCCGGGCAGGCAGTACCAGTGGTACCCAGGCAAGGTAGGCAGTACCAGTGATACCCAGGCAGGCAGTACCGGTGATATATCTCCCTGGTCGGTGGCTGCCTACTACCCTATTGCCTAGCTACTGAGAGAGAGAGAGAGAGAGAGAGAGAGAGAGAGAGAGAGAGAGAGAGAGAGAGAGTGTGTGTAAACAGACAATATCAAAAGCAGTATTACAGCAATCGAAATACCATAAGACACATATTGCCATTAATAAAAGCAAACAGCTACAGAAATATAAGAGCAGAACTACAGACGATATATGAAGCTCGGGTGCCACACATGTTGTTGTTATGAGTGTTAGGTGAGAGGCTGACCATACCATCAGTGAACCACCTCACCAGAGAGACTACAAACGTTCAGGATGGTAGTTAGGGAGAAGACAAGTAGCACATACCTGCTATACATGCCACGAATACAAACCTGGCATTCATAAACTTTCCAATATATCCAATTAGTGGTGAGCGCATCGCGGCCCGTAAACCAAACCCAGCGCCCGCGACAAGCCTGGGCCATACCCTTCGCGCCGTCTCCGATGTCGTAAATCCTACGTGAAGGATCGGGACCCACATTTTTCCTTTCAGTAATGGCGGCACTGTTGCTGCTGAAGACCACACTTCTCTTGGCTCCACCAGTTGTGCATCAAATGAATGACGTGTACATTTTAACGCCTTCCATGATGGCCAGTTCAGCTGGTGTGTGTGCAAATGCCAAATGGATCTGCAACGCGCACGTCCGATCCTGTTATGCAAGATAATTTCTCAACTATACCTGACTCTTCTATGTTGCTTGCCATTCGCTTCTCTTTCTCGACGGTAAACACAAGCAAAATTTCATGAAACATTTGGATTATTCATCTCATTTGCTTAAGATCATGTAATCTGAATATTGTAAACAGCCTAAGTTGAGGGGGACACATCGGGACGCTGCAGTGCCCTAAGCATGGACGGCGAGAGGGCGCACCCAAGACAACAGTTGTTGAATGGTTGATATAATGTTATTATATCCTTACCGTACTATTACTCACTGTCAACAACAACCAGATAACAGCCATAACAAATGATCCAATTTAGCATTGTTCCAGGACAAGACCTGAAGACCAGCAAAAGAACCGTGAAAATAACGCAAAAATAAATGTCCTTCAACTGGAGTAGGTGGTAGACCCCAGGAGGAGAGGCCAGACTGGCGCAGCTAATTATGGCCACTACTGGCTAGTAGGACTGTTGCTCCTTCTCTCCCATGCCTCTCCTGCTATATTACTTGTGCCATCCCTACCCTGATACTGGACATGGTCGTTCCTCTGTGCAGATGTCATTATATAATGCAGGCGGGAGCATGACAGCTCACATATACAACTGTCAACAGCAGCATAAACCAACGGTTGACGACTGTTGTATCTGGATGTCTTGACTTCATCATACGTATGAGTATCACGTCTTCATGTTCTCTGATGACTTGTAGGAATATTCCTGGTCAGCAGCACCTGGACAACACCTGCTTGATGTAATCAGGACAGGTTACAAGCAGGCGAGATCAATGTTTGTTACATGTAGCTAGGGTAACTTTTACACTGTTTCACCAGGACCAGTAAACTATATGACCTGGGAGCTACAGTTTCAGGAGATATGTGACCCGGGAGCGACATGATGGGGGCCCTACAGCATGATGGGAGTCCCAGCAGCATGATGGGAGTCCCAGCAGCATGATGGGAGTCCCAGCAGCATGATGGGAGTCCCAGCAGCATGATGGGAGTCCCAGCAGCATGATGGGAGTCCCAGCAGCATGATGGGAGTCCCAGCAGCATGATGGGAGTCCCAGCAGCATGATGGGAGTCTCAGCAGCATGATGGGAGTCTCAGCAGCATGATGGGAGTCCCAGCAGCATGATGGGAGTTGAACATATTGTCCACATTTTCAACAACAACAACAACAAGAACAACGTCTGTGATGATACTGCTTTCGATCGTCTGACTCGCGCTACACACAACACGCACGCCCTCCCTCCCTCCCTACCTACCTACCTACCTCACTACCTACCTCACTACCTACCTACCTACCTCACTACCTACCTCACTACCTACCTACCTACCTCACTACCTACCTACCTCCTTACCTACCTACCTACCTACCTACCTCACTACCTACCTACCTACCTACCTACCTCACTACCTACCTACCTACCTACCTACCTACCTCACTACCTACCTACCTCACTACCTACCTACCTCCTTACCTACCTACCTACCTACCTACCTCACTACCTACCTACCTACCTCACTACCTACTTACCTCCCTACCTCCTTACCTACCTACCTACCTACCTCCCTACCTACCTACCTACCTACCCACCTCCCTACTTACCTCCCTACCTACTTACCTACCTACCTACCTACTTCTCTACCTACTTACCTACTTACCTCCCTACCTACTTACCTACCTACCTACTTACCTAACTACTTACCTAACTACCTACCTACCTACGTGTCAGGCTTCTGAGAAATTCCATCATCAGTTGACTGACTAACAAAAGGCAGATATACACGCTCGTTAACTGTCTCTCTCGCCATAACAAAAGAGCCTCGAGATGCCCAAGCCATCACGTGATGCCATCAACACATTACCAGTACTTGTACGGTCGTATCAGTTGAATGATTTACCTGTACACAGTTGTGACATATGTTAAGTAATCTTGATGTTATTATTCTAAGTTATTATCCTCTGTATGACGGATGTTACACGTTGAAAATACCGTAGTTCTCATGCAATCTGCTGACTACATCTCATACTGAACAACTCTGGCCGTAAGAGAAATGTTAACATAAAGAAGAGATGAAGCATTATGTCAACAAGAGAGAGAGAGAGAGAGAGAGAGAGAGAGAGAGAGAGAGAGAGAGAGAGAGAGAGAGAGAGAGAGAGTCAAGCCTGTGTTGGCAAGGGGAGGCAACGCCACATCCCAGCAGGATGTAATGTTATATACCATCACACTCTCTCAGATAAGCCATTAGTCATCAAGGTGAAGACCATTTGTCGGGTTCGTTACGGGGCAGTTAGTGTAACGATCTGTTAACCGCAGGTGTCAATGAATTACCTCATGACCAGTCGAGGTTGATGTAACGCCTCCTCCCCTAGCTGGGGGGTGGAGGTGACAGTGAAAAGAAGGACTGGATGGAAGGGTGGCAGAGGCGATGGAAGGGTGGCAGAGGCGATGGAAGGGTGGCAGAGGCGTTATACATAACTATATAACTACTGATATACTTCAAATATATGATAACTATATAACTACTGGTATACATGAGATATACGATAACAATATAACTACTGGTATACTTCAAATATATGATAACTATATAACTACTGGTATACATGAGATATACGATAACTATATAACTACTGGTATACATGAAATATAAGATAACTATATAACTACTGGTATACTTCAAATATATGATAACTATATAATCACAAGTATCTCCGTAAAGTTAAACATAACATATATATAACTACCAGTATACTCCATTAAGTTAGATATGTCATAACTATATAACTACTAGCATAAGCATTAAGTTATATAACCTAACCTAATCGAACCTAACCTAACCTAACCTAGCCTAACCTATTCGTGAATATCTATTTGTAGTGTATGGGGAAGGGGGCTCAACACTCGTGGATCCACATCTGAACATTTTGTACCATCATACAACATCTCAAACTTATGTATATTGACTACTTCCTCGGTCAGTTTATTCAGTTCATGCACCACTTGTATCGCAAGAGTATTCATTGACATAATTCTTAACAAGTTTGTTGCTCGTTTTATGTTTCCTGGTTAGTCTATCCTCCACATCTTTCAAAACCTGTTCCTTGTCTTCATCATCCATCAAAGTTAGAAACTTATAGACTGTGATCCTATTACCTTTTGTCTCTTCCATGATTGGAAAATATAAGACCTTTAGTCTTTCCCTGTAACTCAGTTGTCTTAATTCTGAAACTTTCCTCTTTTCTTTAATCTTGACTTTCTCTATTAGCTCTTTGTGCTCCTCTATGAGAGGCACCAAGCCTGAGAGACATAGTCTAGTTTGGGCCACATGTAAGATGTGAACATCTTCCCAAATATTTGTTTATTCGTGTACTTGAAAAGTATTGAAAGTTTACCAACAAATACTTTGTCTCCGTCATCATTGTCACATATTGCCTCTGGCAACAGTTTAGGGACGATGCCTATTTCCATGTCCCTCTCATACACTAGTTGCTGCAGCTTATTTCCTATGGTATAGTATTCATACGAAGACCTCTCACTGTTTCCTATCCGTATTACTTTATATCTATTTGAGTTGAATTTCATCAACCATTTAGTAGACTAACTTGTGTGTGTGTGTGTGTGTGTGTGTGTGTGTGTGTGTGTGTGTGTGTGGTGTGTGTGTGTGTGCATGTGTGTGCGTGTGTGTGTGTGTGTGTGTGCATGTGTGTGTGTGTGTGTGTGTGTGTGTGTGTGTGTGTGTGTGTGTGTGTGTCAGTATATTTGTTTGAATGTAAGTGTGTTTCTGTGTTTTAGTAAGTACCATGTAGTACAGTGTATGTAATATAAAGTTCCTCACACAAACATCATCATCAAGACATCATGTACGTACTGCCACAACTCTCACTAGGCAGCAAGGACACCATATCCTACCACGATCATCAAAATCTCTTGATTTATAGAATTTTTCTTCCTAGATCTGGCGAGGCGTCAGGCATAATCATGCACTGAAGATCCTGCTTATATTTGTTGCTATTAATATAAATCACTTGAAACATTAAACCGGGTCACATAATCCTATAATTTATCTTGACCCTATTCTTTTACAAAATAATTTTACATTTCCTGCTGTTAATCTTAATAAAACCTTATTGTTTTCCTGAAGAAAATACCATCATATAATTAGTTTACAAAATCCTGTCATGCAGTCATGTTGCCATGTTGCCGCCACCTGTACTATTATCATATTCCTTCATTACTTGTTTTATAAAATGATACCTATCATATAATGGACAAAATTCTATCATTAAATCGTTCCAGACATTCCTGGCCCTGAATCTATTCCTGATGTTCTATAGGTAATTCCTTGCGCTAAATTGCTTTATGAAATCGTCTGAAACATTCAGAAATGATATGGGTGGAGGAAGTGAACTACAGCACACAGACCGATGGCTGTATGACTAGAGGAACACCAACAGACAACACTTACAGCGAACGTGGGTGTAATGTCTGAGACCTCCAACACCACCACCTCCACCACCTCCACCTCCACCGCCACCACCTCCACCACCTCCACCACCACCACCTCCACCACCTCCACCACCACCACCTCCACCACCTCCACCACTACCGCTGGAACCAACATGAGCCACAGTAAATATTACTTGGTTAAGTGCAACAAGAGTGACGACAACCCACAGTGAAGACGCAACCACCAACCACAACCACAACCACAACTTAGTGTTCTGCAGTCAACCTAACCTAAGACTCAGGTATATAAGTTAATCTAAGACTCAGGTATATAAGTTAATCTAAGACTCAGGTATATAAGTTAATCTAAGACTCAGGTATATAAGTTAATCTAAGACTCAGGTATATAAGTTAATCTAAGACTCAGGTATATAAGTTAATCTAAGACTCAGGTATATAAGTTAATCTAAGACTCAGGTATATAAGTTAATCTAAGACTCAGGTATATAAGTTAATCTAAGACTCAGGTATATAAGTTAATCTAAGACTCAGGTATATAAGTTAATCTAAGACTCAGGTATATAAGTTAATCTAAGACTCAGGTATATAAGTTAATCTAAGACTCAGGTATATGAGTTAATCTAAGACTCAGGTATATGAGTTAATCTAAGACTCAGGTATATAAGTTAATCTAAGACTCAGGTATATAAGTTAATCTAAGACTCAGGTATATGAGTTAATCTAAGACTCAGGTATATAAGTTAATCTAAGACTCAGGTATATAAGTTAATCTAAGACTCAGGTATATAAGTTAATCTAAGACTCAGGTATATAAGTTAATCTAAGACTCAGGTATATAAGTTAATCTAAGACTCAGGTATATGAGTTAATCTAAGACTCAGGTATATGAGTTAATCTAAGACTCAGGTATATAAGTTAATCTAAGACTCAGGTATATAAGTTAATCTAAGACTCAGGTATATGAGTTAATCTAAGACTCAGGTATATAAGTTAATCTAAGACTCAGGTATATAAGTTAATCTAAGACTCAGGTATATGAGTTAATCTAAGACTCAGGTATATAAGTTAATCTAAGACTCACGTATATAAGTTAACCTAAAAGTCATATGTACTAGTTAACCTCAGAGTCATGTATTCATGTTAAACTGGAAGTCATATGTATACTTAACCTGTAAATCATGTATTCATATTAGCATGGAAGTCATATATATACTATTTAATCTAGAAGTCATATATACAGGTTATCGTAAGAGTCATATGTATAAGTAAGAGTCATGATTACTGCAGCTAAACTTACTTCAAATCTTTATCACAGATTACAACATGAAATGTGTTGTCTTGTATTTAACTTAAACTTTTCAAAAAGCTTTTGCCGGCCACAGGAGACGAGAGTGATTTTTCGGTATCCAGAACCATTTTGTCATAGGACAGACAGTCCTTTCTCCCTTGTGTTGCCATCCATGACCAAAGGTAGAGAATGGGTTTAGAATCTGTCGAGTCAGTCTTTATTGTATTGAACATCAGGTATACGGGATGTGATCGTGTTTGGCGCCAGTCACCCTCCACGACAACACTTCTCTCTTCTGGAAGGTCCCACCAGGAAATGATCATGTCTCAGACCGTTCACGAGTTTAACGAGTCATATTAAACACTTACAAAGGCAAGAAAATATGACGATGATTAACTCTGCTATGATGAGGGTCAACTCTTACCCAGTAGACAGTAGGTTATATAGTGTAGCAAGAAGATAGACTGAGAGATCTAAGGGGCCTGGTTGTAGATACGGAGCTGCGGGTTCGGTGCATTACACATGACAACGAGAGAATGGATGCGGGCGAACGTGGCCTTTTTGCTTTTATATCCTGGCTCTATCTCGCTGACCTGGGTAACACCGAACAAATATATATATATATATATATATATATATATATATATATATATATATATATATATATATATATATATATATATATCATATTTGATCGTTGTTTCCGGCGTCGGCAAAATAGCGGCAAGAAGCAGACGAAGAAAGACCCATCCACTCGTATTCAGACATATATACATATATACACACATTTACGTATATATACATACGTAATCATATACATATCAACATAAAAATACATATACATACATATGCACATACATATACATATATACACATATACATTCATACTTGCTCGCCTTCATCTATTCTCGGCGTCACCTCGCCCCACAGGAAATAGCATCGCAACCCTTTGCGTTAGCGAGGTAGCGCCTGGAAACAGACGAAAAAAGGCCACATTCGTTCACACAGTCTCCAGCTGCAATGTATAATGCACCGAAACCACAGCTCCCTTTCCACATCCAGGCCCCACAGACGTTTCACATGCCTGGTTCAGTCCATTGTCAGCACCTCGACCCTAGTATACCACATCATTCCAATTCTCTCTCTCTCTCTCTCTCTCTCTCTCTCTCTCTCTCTCTCTCTCTCTCTCTCTCTCTCTCTCTCTCTCTCCTCGCATATGCGCGAGGTAGCGCTAGGAAGAGACAACAAAGGCCACATGCGTTCACACTCAGTCTCTAGCTGTCATGTAGAATGCACCGAAACCATAGCTCCCTTTCCACATCCAGGCACCACAAAACTTTCCATGATTTACCCCAGACGCTTCACATGCCCTTGTTCAATCCATTGACAGCATGTCGACCCCGGTATACCACATCTTTCTAATTCACTCTGTTCCTTGCACGCCTTTCACCCTCCTGCATGTTCAGGCCCAAATCACTCAGAATCTTTTTCACTCCAACCTTCCACCTCCAATTTGGTCTCCCACTTCTCCTCGATCCCTCCACTTCTGACACATATATCCTCTTTGTCAATCTTTCCTCACTCATTCTCTCCATGTGACCAAACCATTTCAAAATACCCTCTACTGGTATTGCACTGGAATTTATCAAAAAAGGGGATGACTGTATTGTTGACTGGTTGGTAAGGTTATTTAATGTATGTATGACTCATGGTGAGGTGCCTGAAGATTGGCGGAATGCTTTCAAAGTGCCATTGTACAAAGGCAAAGGGGATAAAAGTGAGTGCTCACATTACAGGGGTATAAGTTTTTTGAGTATTCCTGGTAAATTACATGGGAGGGTATTGATTGAGAGGGTAAAGGCATGCACAGAGCATCAGATTGGAGAAGAGCAGTGCGGTTTCAGAAGTGGTAGAGGATGTGTGGATCAGGTGTTTGCTTTGAAGAATGTATGTGAGAAATACTTAGAAAAGCAAATGGATTTGTATGTAGCATTTATGGATCTAGAGAAGGCATATGATAGAGTTGATTTATGTGTGTATATATATACATATATATATATATATATATATATATATATATATATATATATATATATATATATATATATATATATATATATATGCGTATATATATATATATGCGTATATATATATATATATATATATATATATATATATATATATATATATATATATATATATATATATATATATATATATATATATATATGTTTATTTATTTTATTTATGCGGGTGTCTGGAAAGGGAAGCCAGGCCTACACAGTGGGACACGCATATTATAATAGGTTCTTGAGTCCGCCTGTGCCTTGCCCGCGCCATCACTCTTGCCTCAGTAAAAAGTATTGGAACGGATTGTGGCTGAATGGGAAGGTCCGTGTCATGCCACGGTCGGCTCAGGCGCGGGTGGCGGGCGGCGGTCATGTGTCCCGCCATGACTTCGGAAGGCTACTCTTCGCTCAAAGCATTTCACTCGCGGATTCCGAGTTGTTATTGCCTGTCTTACAGACTCTGAGAGTGGGATACGAGATGAATCATAGGGTCTGATATGGGAGATCTATGTAACTATAAAAGAAATATAGGTTAAAGTAAAACGTCTACATTCCTGTACGACCGATGTAAACTGGTACTAACTACACATCAGAAGACGCATACCCTCTCTCACGGATGACCAGATTTTTTTTCTCTCTTTTTTTTATCTTGTCTCGTTTAGTCATAACAAGGCATAGCCCAAGCGTGGATCCAATTAACAGCTAATTAAATGGAGTTACGCTTGTTAATGACTTTCCTTTGGCCAGTTGTCATGGTGGCTACGTGTCACCAAGTACTGGTGAACCACACTACAACCACCACCACCACCACACTCATCCAGCCACCACCACCACCACCACACTCATCCAACCACCACCACCACCACCACACTCATCCAGCCACCACAACCACCACCACACTCATGTGACGCGGGGCAACATCAGATGCTCCCACGCCCTCTGTTTTACTAAAGAGAGATTTTTGTTTAAATGAATCTAAACAATATACCTCAAGACCTATAGTTATAGATAAAGAGAAATGTTGACAGTAGGTACAGTTACAAGGGCATGTTTACAGTCGGTACAGATACAATTGAAGGTTTACGGTGGGTACAGCTGAAACTGTTCCCATGTACATATCTCCAGGTCAGAAACTTCCTCGTCATCTATCAGATATCATTATGAAAGTACATTGGTGTCCCCTTCAGTCATGTTCACTGAGAAAGAAACACTTTGTCATACATTCTACAACACTGTGTGATACATTCTATAACACTGTGTGATACATTCTACACTGTGTGATACATTCTACAACACTGTGTGATACATTCTACAAGACTGTATGATACATTCTTCAACACTGTATGATACATTCTACAACACTGTGATACATTCTATAACACTGTGTGATACATTCTACAACACTGTATGATACATTCTACAACACTGTATGATACATTCTACAACACTGTGTGATACATTCTACAACACTGTGTGATACATTCTACAACACTGTATGATACATTCTACAACACTGTATGATACATTCTACAACACTGTATGATACATTCTACAACACTGTGTGATACATTCTATAACACTGTGTGATACATTCTACATCACTGTATGATACATTCTACAACATTGTATGATACATTCTACAACACTGTGTGATACATTCTATAACACTGTGTGATACATTCTACAACACTGTGTGATACATTCTACAACACCGTATGATACATTCTATAACACTGTGTTATACATTCTACAACACTGTGTGATACATTCTACAACACTATGTGATACATTCTACAACACTGTGTGATATATTGTACAACACTGTGTGATACACTGTACAATGTTATGTGATGCACTCTACAACACTGTGTGATACATTCTACAACACTGTGTGATACATTCCACAGCACTGTGTGATATATTGTACAACACTGTGTGATACATTCTACAACACTGTGTGATACATTCTACAACACTGTATGATACATTCTATAACACTGTGTTATACATTCTACAACACTGTGTGATACATTCTACAACACTATGTGATACATTCTACAACACTGTGTGATATATTGTACAACACTGTGTGATACACTGTACAATGTTATGTGATGCACTCTACAACACTGTGTGATACATTCTACAACACTGTGTGATACATTCCACAGCACTGTGTGATATATTGTACAACACTGTGTGATACATTCTACAACACTGTGTGATACATTCTACAACACTGTATGATACATTCTATAACACTGTGTTATACATTCTACAACACTGTGTGATACATTCTACAACACTATGTGATACATTCTACAACACTGTGTGATATATTGTACAACACTGTGTGATACACTGTACAATGTTATGTGATGCACTCTACAACACTGTGTGATACATTCTACAACACTGTGTGATACATTCCACAGCACTGTGTGATACACTCTACAAGGCTGTGTGATACACTCTACAGGACTGTGTTAAATAATGTACATAAGATAACCATTTGTTGTTTTACTAAAATTTCTACGAATTTTGTACTTTTTCATCAAAACTCAGATAACGTGTTCATTAACTTATGTTTTTAAGAGATACCTTGATACTAAACATGATCCAAAGAATTGTTGTGTGTCACGTGATGTGAGTTAAGGGCATACAATATTCTTTAGCTTTAGAAATGTTAGCGTTCAAGACTTGCTCACACTGAGGTACGTGATACTGTACTGATGAGTGTGTGCACTGGTAGAGCAGGTGGGGTCACGAGGTTAAGTGAGGGCGTCCATCCTACTGTAGGAATCTGATTACTGGTCTTAAAAGCTGAAATTACACATCTTAAGGAGGTATATCATCACTCATAGCAAGCCCAAATTACCTCTGAATGGGACCAGATCCCTAGACTTCAGTGAGACAAAATCCATGATCTAGGGGAAGTGCTGACTGCCGGTCCAAGAACGCCAGATTACAAGTCTTTGTGGTGATGAAACAAATTGTAGTTATTCTGGCGACCAAATTATCCTAGAAGGCAGGTTGGCTACTCCTTGCCAACAAATTTATCGATACCTTGGATTTCTTGAACTTTTTTCCAGGAAGCAAATTGCTTGTCTTAAGGAACAAATTCCTCGTTTCCATTGGTGCTAAACTTCAGGTTAAAGCAAGCGAAATTATTTTTTTCAGAAGCCAGTTTCATTTTGCAGGAAACATCGCTGGCAGATCCAGCAAGAAAGAATGATACAGAAGCGCTGACCATTCCAACATCGACACAATTTTGTATTTTCGTACGTTTGACCGATACATTAAAACAAGCACTTACACTATCCGTTGATGATTAGCTCTCCAGAGGCAGGAGGATGGGAAAACCATTGAAATGTCTATCAGCATCAAGAGAACATTATGTAGTTGTTATCGAACTCCACCCGCTCGATCTTACACAGCGAGCCAACAGCCACCTGAGGGGAGGCTGAAGCATTGGCAGTACAGTCTGGTACAAGAGCTTATCACCTGAAAGAAGTCTACATTTCTCTGCCACTGGAAGAACCGCAGCCTTGAGCTGCAGGAGCCTTTACAAATGTCCTGGATAAACATAATCATTTATCAATCATTTATCATACCTGATCACGCGCAAAATTGTGATCCTTTCCAATATATATATATATATATATATATATATATATATGCACACACCCATACACGCACACATGCATACATATACATATATACACATGTACATATTCATACTTGCTTGCCTTCATCCATTCTGGCGCTACCTCGCTCCACAGGAAACAGCATCGCTACCCTCTGCTTCAGCGAGGTAGCGCTAAGAAAAACAGACAAAAAGGGCCACAATAGTTCACATGCAGTCTCTAGCTGTCATGTGTAATGCACCAAAACCACAGCTCCCTATACACATCCAGGCCCCACAGGCCTTTCCATGGTTTACCCCAGACGCTTTACATACCCTGGTTCAGTCCATGGACAACACGTCGACCCCGGCATAGTATATCGTTCTAATTCACTCTATTCCTTGCACGCCTCACATCCTCCTGTATGTTCAGTCCACGATCGCTCAAACTGTCTTTCACTCCATCTTTCCACCTCCAATTTGGTTTCCCGTTTCTCCTTGTTCCCTCGACCTCTGACACATATGTCCTCCTTGTCAACCTAACCTTACTCATTCTCTCCATATGTCCAAGCAATTTCAACACACCTTTTTCTGCTCCCTCAACCACTCTCTTTTTATTTCCACACATCTCTCTTGCCCTTTTATTACTTACTCGATCAAACCACCACACGCTACATATTGTCCTCAAACATTTCATTTCCAACACATCCACCCTCCTCCGTGCAATCCTATCTATAGCCCATGCCTCGCAACGATATGATATTGTTGGAACTAATATTCCTTCAAACATATCCATTTTTGCTCTTCGAGATGACGTTCTCTCTTTCCACACATTCTTCATCGCTCCCAGAACCTTCGCCCCCTCCCCCGCCCTGTGAATCACTTCCGTTTCCATGGTTCCATTCGCTGCCAAGTCCACTCCCAGATATCTAAAACACTTCACTTCCTCCAGTTTTTCTCCATTCTGTCCCTCAACCCTACTGAACTTAATAACCTTGCTCTTATTCACATTTACTCTTAACTTTCACACACTTTTCCAAACTAAATCACCAACTTCTACAGTTTCTCACTCGAATCAGCCATTAGTGCTGTATCATCGGTGAACAACAACTGAATCACTTTTCAGACCCATTTATTCCCAACAGACCGTATTGTCGCCCCTCTTTCCGAAACTCTTGCATTTACTCTCAACTTTCACACACTTTTCCAAACTAAATCACCAACTTCTACAGTTTCTCACTCGAATCAGCCATTAGTGCTGTATCATCGGTGAACAACAACTGAATCACTTTTCAGACCCATTTATTCCCAACAGACCGTATTGTCGCCCCTCTTTCCGAAACTCTTGCATTTACTCTCAACTTTCACACACTTTTCCAAACTAAATCACCAACTTCTACAGTTTCTCACTCGAATCAGCCATTAGTGCTGTATCATCGGTGAACAACAACTGAATCACTTTTCAGACCCATTTATTCCCAACAGACCGTATTGTCGCCCCTCTTTCCGAAACTCTTGCATTTACCTCCCTAACCAACCCATCCATAAACAAATTATACAACTATAATGACATGACACAACCCTGCTGCAGGCCAACCTTCACTGGGAACCAAACAATCTCCTCTCTTTCTACTCGTACACATGCCTCACACCCTTGATAAAAACTTCTCACTGCTTCTATCAGCTTACCTCCCACACCATACCATATACTCTTAAGACCTTCAACAAAGTATCTCTGTCATCCCCATCATATGCCTTCTCCAGATCCATAAATGCTACATACAAATCTATCTCTTTTTCTAAGTATTTTCACATGCATTCTTCAAAGCAAACACCTGATCCTCACATCCTCTACCACTTCTGAAACCACACTGCTCCTCTCCAGCCTGATGCTCTGTACATGTTTCACTCTCTCAAAATATATATATATATATATATATATATATATATATATATATATATATATATATATATATTCCTCACCTTCTTAACTAAGAACTCCTTCCTTGGGACTCCTGCAACGCTCAGGAAGCCGGCCACGTCCAAACGGCGAGACAACACATGAAGTTGTGGTGATAAATGCTTGTCATTGTTGGGAGAGAGCTGGACATAAGAGTAGTAAGTGTTGGTCCTGTTAAGTGTGAAAGTTAGCCTCTTGGGGATGGTGTGTGTTATGACAGCAAGTTTATCTGGTGTTTTTAAGGATGAAGAGATGGGTATGTGCTGGACACATACCGGCAAGATCAACAGTAAATGTGTAGGATGGTAGTGCGTCTGGTGAGGACGGTTATTTGGTTCTTGTTGGCTCGTTTCGGTGAGAATTTGTTTTGTGAATGTCGTGTTTGTTAGGAAATTAGGGTTCTGTACGAATGGGTTATGAGGTTTGGAGCAAGAGCTGAACCCATGTCATCCAAAAATGGAGTGCAATCTAGACGAGGACCTGGAAGGTCCAAAAGAGTTCATTATTTCCCTGCTCCTTCTTGGAGCGCAGCTTCCAAGCTGCAGAACCACATACAAGGGGTTCCGGGCCTTTATGATGAACAATATATCAGTGCGTGTTTCTCAACGAAGGCTTGCTATACATCATACAGAGAGGTACATCATTTGTCCTACCTGGCTGGGTTTCGAGAAGGTTAGTGATCAAGAGAGCCTGCACTTCGGTGGCTGTCAAGTTGTATTCCTTTAGCCTAGGTGGCAATCTTTTCTTTCTTCCTCATCCACACGTGGGCTGCTTACTATCAGTCCATGAACAATCAGTCTCTCCATCCTTTACGTAACACCTGACAACATATGACTCAATCGACCCGTTCCTCGTAACTGTATATTCCTGTGGTGAGCAGTATACATCAACCTGACCCTTGTGCAAAATCTCGTCGTAAGCACTCAAGTAGATATTCTCTCTCTCTCTCTCTCTCTCTCTCTCTCTCTCTCTCTCTCTCTCTCTCTCTCTCTCTCTCTCTCTTTACAAGATTTATATATATGGCACCTGAATTAGTTTTGCAGTCCTTTTTGCGTCTTCCTGGTAATTTAGGAGAGCCAGCAGACTATAGCAAGTCGATATAGCCAGCAGATTGTATAGCGAGTCGGGACGATCGGCAGGCAGTATAGCGATTCAAGATGGCGGGAGACTGAAATACGACTAAAAACTCAAAACTCATCCGTAAAGTACGTGGTGCTGGTATGTTGCATGTGGTTTGCTGCGTCTTGTATTGCGGGTGTTTCTGGGTCAGAAATGCCCACTTCCCACTCCGCCTCCGGTCAGCCTCCGCCTACATAACCCGACCTTCTACACAAAGGCGCTTGAGCCAAATATTACAAAATCGAGTGCACGACACAAAAGAGTAATCCCGCCAGGCCTGGTACAAGTTCCACACAATAAGTGTCATAAACACGGCAACAATAGGGACAAGTCCGGCCGATAGAGGTCAGACCCGAGCGGGAGGCGACCGCACTTCCAGCTAAGAATAGGCTCAGAACAAAAGGAACGATTTGTAACTCGTTCACCAGGTAGTGAATCCTTTATCTGTACAATAAAATTTACTGTATCGTAAAAACATAAACTGTGGAAGATAAAGGAAAGGACTCCCGCACCCGGAGGCGACCAAGATGGCTCCCCTTTACCTTCTGCTTTCTCACTTGTCAAGTTTTGCATGGGTTCCTCTCGGAGAACCTACACTTTCCTTTAACTTTTGATAAAAATATGTATAGTGACCTTCCTGAGGACTACGCACAGGCCATGTTGCTTCCATTAGAGAAGCAACCAAGATTATCCCTATAGTATGGTCAATATTGTACTGTACGGAGAGGGATTCTTACACCCGTGGTGACTGAGCTCATAAACATTTTTATTATCACACAAGTCTTCTATATACAGTGTTCGTTAACCTTGTCCTCCATCATTATATAACACTCATCCATCATTCCTAGAAATACTTCCTTGATATCTATTGAAACAAGTTTCTTGCTTAATTTCATGTTCTGTCCTCTGTAGCTCTATCCCTAAATCTGTTGAAGAACTATCCACTGTCTACATCAACGAACTGTTTTAAAGACTTACGAACAGTGATCAGTTGAGCAAATTTTAAGCTTTTAACTTTTCCAGTAATTCAGCTCTCATGGTTCTGGCACCTTCTTTGTTGCCTTGTTCTGGACCTTTTCCATTAGTTCTCTGTACTTCTTTGATTGCGATGGCCAAAGCTGTGAACTATACTCTAGTTTTGGTCTCATGTAAGAGTCAGCAGTTGGCTGAATATTTCCTAAATTATGTACTTAAAGGCTATTCTAATACTCGCCAGAAAATAGTTTGTCTCATTTGCTATTCTCCTGATGTTTGACGACAGGCCAAGGACGGTGTCAACTCCCATGTCTTTTGCACAGACACCCTCATCCTATTTGCTGCTAAATGGTACTATACTGAGGCCTTCCACTGTGTCCCTTGCTCATTTCTTTACATTCACTCGGGAGGAATTTCATCAACCTTGTATCACACCAACTTTGGAATTTGTTTCGATCCCCTTGTAATTTGATGCAGTGCTCTTCCCTTGACACTTCCTTCATGACCTTTACGTCATCTGCAAACATATTCAGCAGGAGTCCATGCTTTCTAGCCAGTTATTCACTTGGATCAAGAAGAGCAACGGTCAGAATACTACCCTGCGGCATGCCACTGGTGGCCTCCAACACTCTCAAGAAAGCATCTCTGATATGCTTCCTTTTGTTTCCTCCCACTCCCATAATCTCCCATCCAACTAAGGAGCGTCCTCCCTCTTCCTGACTGGTGATCCAGCTTTCTAATTGACTTCCATGCTGCATAGTGTTCACTTCCATGCTGTATAGTGCTCACTTCCATGCTGTATACTGAACACTTCCATGCTGCATAGTGTCAAATGCTTTCTTCTGATATACTACGTAAGTCTTCATGCTCTGTTCATGAGCCGCCCAGACTACCCCTGTTTTACCTCTCTGCTGTGTTATAATAATTTCCTGTAGCTCACCTCCCTCTCTAGGCCATCTAGAAAAGATCCATCTTTTACAACCTAACCTTCTCTCCTCTGGATGTATATCATGTCAATTCCCTTAGCTTCGTGGAATCTGTGATCGTCTACTGGGTCAACGATACCATTCATGACCCTATGTTTAGTTCATCAGATACTCTTTACTTCCTCCTCTCATTGTCTTAACATCTGATCATCTTTTCCACTCATCTTAAATAATATCTCCATATCTATTTTCCTTCTTGATTCATCTTTGAAGATCTATTCACAAATGTGTGTGTGTGTGTGTGTGTGTGTGTGTGTGTGTGTGTGTGTGTGTGTATTCACCTACTTGCACTGTATAGGGGAGGAGTTTTACATTAGCATGCTTGTCAACATATATTTGAATGTGTATTATAATTTTCTTAATTGTAAATTCTGATCTAAATTTATTCTTATGCCAGTTATTTTCTGCATCACCTCTCCTGATTCCATGACACGTCAGAGTCAGCAGCTGACTGACATTGCCCATCAGAGACTAACACGGTCATTTAGAAACAATTCATTATATCCAAGTTCAACGACTCTGTACATCAAGAATTGTTGTCCACCTTATGACCTTCCAGACGTACAACACTGAACACCTGACGGTGTACCTACACTCTCACTAGCTGGTGTTGCTCACTTGTTTCCTGCGGCATGAGTATTATGTATTATGTATTATCATGAGTATTATGTTGGCTGGGCCAACCAGCACGTGCCTTAGTGTCTCTCTCGGATTGGTTGACTAAAGGCAAACAGACTCTCCATAACAATATCCTCGAGGGTCAGAAGGCTATCACCTGACCGGCGCACCTCACCACAATCACCTTGTAACAACCAGTGCTGTACAGACACAACAGTGGAAGTATCCAGCCCCACCTTGATCTTAAGCTCCTTTGTACTAGCTAACTAGTTACTACTGTAACCCCCAGTTATGTAACTAGTTAATACTGTAACCCCCAGTTACGTAACTAGTTACTACTTTAACCCCCAGTTATGTAACTAGTTACTACTTTAACCCCCAGTTATGTAAATAGTTACTACTTTAACCCCCAGTTATGTAAATAGTTACTACTGTAACCCTCAGTTATGTAACTAGTTACTACTGTAACCCTCAGTTATGTAACTAGTTACTACTGTAACCCCCAGTTATGTAAATAGTTACTACTGTAACCCTCAGTTATGTAACTAGTTACTACTGTAACCCTCAGTTATGTAACTAGTTACTACTGTAACCCCCAGTTATGTAACTAGTTACTACTGTAACCCTCAGTTATGTAACTAGTTACTACTGTAACCCTCAGTTATGTAAATAGTTACTACTGTAACCCTCAGTTATGTAACTAGTTACTACTGTAACCCTCAGTTATGTAACTAGTTACTACTGTAACCCTCAGTTATGTAACTAGTTACTACTGTAACCCTCAGTTATGTAACTAGTTACTACTGTAACCCTCAGTTATGTAACTAGTTACTACTATGACCCATATTTACGTAATTTCTCATCTGTGTATTTTCAGCTTAATGGCTGAATGATTTAAACAAACTGTTCTTTATTTTCATTCAGTTTAACAGAAGTTTGGAGTGAGCACAACACATACCATAGCTTAGCACATGTGAAGCCTTTCTCATCATACATCACAGTATTCCTCATCATGTATCACAGTGTTCCTCATCATACATCACAGTGTTCCTCATCATACATCACAGTGTACCTCATCATACATCACAGTGTTCCTCATCATGTATCACAGTGTTCCTCATCATGTATCACAGTGTTCCTCATCATACATCACAGTGTACCTCATCATACATCACAGTGTACCTCATCATGTATCACAGTGTTCCTCATCATGTATCACAGTGTTCCTCATCATACATCACAGTGTTCCTCATCATGTATCACAGTGTTCCTCATCATGTATCACAGTGTTCCTCATCATACATCACAGTGTACCTCATCATACATCACAGTGTACCTCATCATGTATCACAGTGTTCCTCATCATGTATCACAGTGTTCCTCATCATGTATCACAGTGTTCCTCATCATACATCACAGTGTACCTCATCATACATCACAGTGTTCCTCATCATGTATCACAGTGTTCCTCATCATGTATCACAGTGTTCCTCATCATACATCACAGTGTTCCTCATCATGTATCACAGTGTTCCTCATCATACATCACAGTGTACCTCATCATACATCACAGTGTTCCTCATCATGTATCACAGTGTTCCTCATCATGTATCACAGTGTTCCTCATCATACATCACAGTGTACCTCATCATACATCACAGTGTTCCTCATCATACATCACAGTGTACCTCATCATACATCACAGTGTACCTCATCATACATCACAGTGTACCTCATCATACATCACAGTGTACCTCATCATACATCACAGTGTACCTCATCATACATCACAGTGTTCCTCATCATACATCACAGTGTTCCTCATCATACATCACAGTGTTCCTCATCATGTATCACAGTGTTCCTCATCATACATCACAGTGTTCCTCATCATGTATCACAGTGTTCCTCATCATGTATCACAGTGTACCTCATCATGTATCACAGTGTACCTCTTCATACATCACAGTGTTCCTCATCATGTATCACAGTGTTCCTCATCATGTATCACAGTGTACCTCATCATACATCACAGTGTTCCTCATCATGTATCACAGTGTACCTCATCATGTATCACAGTGTTCCTCATCATGTATCACAGTGTACCTCATCATGTATCACAGTGTACCTCTTCATACATCACAGTGTTCCTCATCATGTATCACAGTGTACCTCATCATGTATCACAGTGTTCCTCATCATGTATCACAGTGTACCTCTTCATACATCACAGTGTTCCTCATCATGTATCACAGTGTACCTCATCATACATCACAGTGTACCTCATCATGTATCACAGTGTACCTCATCATACATCACAGTGTACCTCATCATGTATCACAGTGTACCTCATCATACATCACAGTGTACCTCATCATACATCACAGTGTACCTCATCATACATCACAGTGTACCTCATCATACATCACAGTGTACCTCATCATACATCACAGTGTACCTCATCATACATCACAGTGTACCTCATCATACATCACAGTGTTCCTCATCATACATCACAGTGTACCTCATCATGTATCACAGTGTACCTCATCATGTATCACAGTGTTCCTCATCATACATCACAGTGTACCTCATCATGTATCACAGTGTACCTCATCATACATCACAGTGTTCCTCATCATGTATCACAGTGTACCTCATCATACATCACAGTGTACCTCTTCATACATCACAGTGTTCCTCATCATGTATCACAGTGTACCTCATCATGTATCACAGTGTACCTCATCATGTATCACAGTGTACCTCATCATGTATCACAGTGTACCTCATCATACATCACAGTGTTCCTCATCATGTATCACAGTGTTCCTCATCATGTATCACAGTGTTCCTCATCATGTATCACAGTGTACCTCTTCATACATCACAGTGTTCCTCATCATATATCACAGTGTACCTCATCATGTATCACAGTGTACCTCATCATACATCACAGTGTACCTCATCATACATCACAGTGTACCTCATCATACATCACAGTGTACCTCTTCATACATCACAGTGTACCTCATCATACATCACAGTGTTCCTCATCATACATCACAGTGTACCTCATCATACATCACAGTGTACCTCATCATACATCACAGTGTACCTCATCATACATCACAGTGTACCTCTTCATACATCACAGTGTACCTCATCATACATCACAGTGTACCTCATCATACATCACAGTGTACCTCATCATACATCACAGTGTACCTCATCATACATCACAGTGTACCTCATCATGTATCACAGTGTACCTCATCATGTATCACAGTGTACCTCATCATACATCACAGTGTACCTCATCATACATCACAGTGTACCTCATCATGTATCACAGTGTACCTCTTCATACATCACAGTGTACCTCATCATACATCACAGTGTACCTCATCATGTATCACAGTGTACCTCTTCATACATCACAGTGTACCTCATCATACATCACAGTGTTCCTCATCATGTATCACAGTGTACCTCTTCATACATCACAGTGTACCTCATCATACATCACAGTGTACCTCATCATGTATCACAGTGTACCTCTTCATACATCACAGTGTTCCTCATCATACATCACAGTGTACCTCATCATGTATCACAGTGTACCTCTTCATACATCACAGTGTACCTCATCATGTATCACAGTGTACCTCTTCATACATCACAGTGTACCTCATCATACATCACAGTGTACCTCATCATACATCACAGTGTACCTCATCATACATCACAGTGTACCTCATCATACATCACCGTGTACCTCATCATACATCACAGTGTACCTCATCATACATCACAGTGTACCTCATCATACATCACCGTGTACCTCATCATACATCACAGTGTACCTCATCATACATCACCGTGTACATCATCATACATCGCAGTGTACATCATCAAAACAGTGTTCCTCATCATTTCACTCACTACATCCGTGTACATAACCGAACCCTTAAATTGGCAACAGTTGTCTCGACCAAACGTACCCTTCAGCCAGCGTCGTCCTGCGACAACAACAGTTTGTAATGGCCTGAGCTGGAGGGCACCACTGACTGACGCTCCACACACTCGACATGTGACTAATCTTACACATCAGTTGGTCATGAGGCTTACACACAGGTGGCTGCCAGATGTGTGGTGCGCGCACACATACACATACACACACACAGGTGGCCCCTGGTTGCCAGACGTGTGATGTGCGGGCGCGCACACTCTCTCTCTCTCTCTCTCTCTCTCTCTCTCTCTCTCTCTCTCTCTCTCTCTCTCTCTCTCTCTCTCTCTCTCTCTCTCTCTCTCAGTTCAGCAAAATATGAGTTGAGGGATCTTCCGTGGGAGATATGGTTCAGTATAACATGAGGTTAGGAATATGCTGTTGGGGAGATATGGAAGACACTCAAGCCAACCAACATTTGACAGGTAGAAGAAAGTAGAGCATGCCTGCGTCAACTGAAGGAGGGAAAGGAGGAACAAATTTTGAAAATAATGTTGTGGACAAGGCAGAAAATAATCATCAATTTTTTCGTGAATATTTTTTAGTAACTGTTTGGTGAAAGCGGCCAGTTAAGTGAACGAATTCAGAAGGAGCTTTAAGTGGAACACCGATTTCATTACTAATTTCTAAAAAGGGGAAACAGAAGAAGGAGTCAAGCGGGGAGTGCTCATCCTCCTCGAAGGCTCAGATTGAGGTGTCTGAATGTGTGTGGATGTAACCAAGATGAGAAGAAAGGAGAGATAGGTAGTATGTTTGAGGAAAGAAACCTAGATGTTCTGGGTCTGAGTGAAACGAAGCTCAAGGGTTAAGGGGAAGAGTGGTTTGGAAAAGTCTTGGGAGTAAAGTCAGTGGTTGGTTAGAGGACAAGAGCTAAGGAAGGAGTAGCACTACTCCTGAAACAGTTGTGGGAGTGTGTGATATAGTGTAAGAAAATACATTCTAGACGGATGTGGGTAAAATTGATGGTGGATGGAGAGAGATGGGTGATTATTGGTGCTTATGCAGCTGGTCATGAGAAGAAAGATCATGAGAGGCAAGTGTTTTGGGAGCAACTATGTGAGTGTATCAGCAGCTTTGATGCACGAGACCGGGTTTTAGTGGTGGGTGATTTAAATGCAAATGTGAGTAATGTGGCAGTTGAGAGTATAACTGGTGTACATTGGGATACTCAATGTTGCGAATGGAAATGGTGAAGAGCTTGTGGATTTGTGTGCTGATAGAAGACTGGTGATTGGGAATACCTGGTTTAAAAGGTGAGATATACATAGATATACGTATCTAAGTGGGAGAGATGGTAAAAGGGCATTATTGGATTACGTTTTGATTGATAGGCGTGTAAAAGAGACTTTTGGATGTTAATGTGCTGAGAAGGGCACATAATCTTGTTGGGACGAAGGTGAAGAGTTGTAGAGGTTTTCAAAAAAAAAAAAAAGAGAGAATGTTGGGAGAAAAGAGTGATGAAAGTGAGTGAACTTGGATATGAGACTTGTGTGAGGAAGTACCGGGAGAGATTGAGTGTAGAATGGCAAAAGGTGAGAGCAAATGATGTGAGGGGAGTGGTTGAAGAATTGGATGTATTTAGGGAAGCAGTGGTGGCTTGCATGAAAGATGCATGTGGCATGAGAAAGGTGGGAGGTGGGCAGATTAGAAAGAGTAGCGAGTGGTGGGATAAAGAAGTAAGGTTGTTAGTGAAGGGGAAAAGGGAGGCGTTTGGACGATACTTGCAAGGAGGGAGTGCAAATGACTGAGAGATGTATAAAAGAAAGCAGCAGGAGATAAAGAGAAAGGTGCAACGGGGGTTGAAAAGAAGGCAAATGAGAGTTGGGGTGAGAGAGTATCATTAATATTTTGGAAGAATAAAAAGATGTTTTGGAAGGAGGTAAATAACGTGCGTAAGTCAAGAGAATAAATGGAAACATCGATGAAGGGGAAAGTGGGGAAGTAATAACAGGTAGTGGTGAAGTAAGAAGGAGAAAGAGTATTTTGAAGGTTTGTTGAATGTGTTTGATGATAGAGTGGCAGATATAGGGTGTTTTGGTCGAGATAGTGTGTGAAGTGAGAGGGTCAAGGAGAATGGTTTAGTTAAGAGAGAAGAGGTAGTGAAAGCTTTGCGGAAGATGAAATCCGGTAAGGCGGCGGGTTTGGATGGTATTGCAGTAGAATTTATTAAGAAAGGGTGACTGTGTTGTTGATTGGTTGGTAAGGATATTTACTGTATGTGTGGATCATGTTGAAGTGTCTGAGGATTGGCGGAATGCATGCTTAATGCCATTGTACAAAGGCAAAAGGGCTAAAGGTGAGTGTTCAAATTACAGAGGCATAAGTTTGTTGAGTACTGGAAAATTGTATAGGAGGGTATTGATCGTGAGGGTGAAGGCAAGTACAGAGCATCAGACTGGGGAGGAGCAATGTGGTTTCAGAAGTGGTAGAAGATGTGTGGATCAGATGTTCGCTTTGAAGAGTGTGTGTGAAAAATACTTATAGAAATATAAGGATTTGTATATAGCGTTTATGAATGTGGAAAAGGCATATAATAGGGTTGACAGAGATGCTTTGTAGAAGGTCTTAAGAGTATATGTTGTGGGAGGCATGTTGCGAGAAGTAAAAAGGATGTAAAGCAGGTGTACGAGTAGGGAGAGAGGAGAGTGATTGCTTCCCAGTAATTGTCGGTCTGCGGCAGGGGTGTGTGATGTAACCATGGTTGTTTGATTTGTTTATGAATGGGGTGGTTAGGGAGGTAATTGTAAGAGTTTTAGAGAGAGGGGCGAGTATACAGTCTGTTGAGGATGAGAGGGCCTGGGAAGTGAGTCAGTTGTTGTTCGCCGATGATCCAGTTCCAGTGGCTGATTCGCGTGAGACTCTGCAGAAGTTGGTGAATGGGTTTGGAAAAGAGTTTGAAAGGAGAAAGTTGAGAGTAAATGTGAATAAGAGCAAGCTTATTAGGTTCAGTAGTGTTGAGAGACAAGTTGATTGGGATGTAAGTTTGAATGGAGAAAAATTGTAGGAAGTGAAGTGTTTTAGACATCTGGGAGTGAAGTTAGCAGCGAATGGAACCATGGAAGCGGATGTGAATCGCACGGTGGGGGAGGGGGCGAAGGTTCTGGGAGCGATGAAGATTATGTGGAAGGAGAGAACATTATCTCGTAGAGCAAAAATGGGTATGTTTGAAGGAATATTAGTTCCAACAATGTTATATAGTTGCGAGGCATGGAGGAGGGTGGATGTGTTGGAAATGAAATGTTTGAGGACAATATGTGGTGTGAGGCGTTTCGATGGAGTAAGTAATGAAAGGGTAAGAGAGATGTGTAGAAATAGAAAGAATGTGGTTGAGAGAGCAGAAGAGGGTGTGTTGAAATGGTTTGGACATAAGGGGAGAATGAGTGAGGAAAGATTGACAAAGGTGATATATGTGTCAGAGGTTGAGGGAACAAGGAGAAGCGGGAGACTAAATTGGAGATGGAAGGATGGAGTGAAAAAGATATATATATATATATATATATATATATATATATATATATATATATATATATATATATATATGGAAAGTGTCTTACAAACTTGCAATTGTGTCCTACTAACATAATGACATATTTGAATAAATGGCAGGCATGTCCGGGGTTGACCTAGGCTGCCTCACACTGCCGAGGCCAGGCAGCTCCCCAGCCGTGTCATGACGACGGCTTTCCCTGGTCTGCTGGTGGGTAGATGGAAGATCATGCTGTTTATGTTTTCAGTCAAGTGACATGGTAAACATGTAACGTGTGCACATGAGCCGGACCTGGGCGACCACAGTTATCACGACGAACATTCACGTTACTGGTACTTTCCTTCACTATCACTTTATTGCTCATGTCTGGTGAAGGTATGTCCTGCAGTGCCACGGAATGTCACTATCTCGCTAAGATGATAGTGACAATAAACAAGGAAATGACCCATGAAGACTGCAGACCATGAAGACTGCAGACCATGAAGACTGCAGACCATGAAGTCTGCAGACCATGAAGACTGCAGACCATGAAGACTGCAGACCATGAAGACTGCAGACCCATGAAGTCCGCAGACCCATGAAGACTGCAGACCCATGAAGTCCAGAGACCATGAGGACTGCAGACCCATGAAGTCCAGAGACCCATGAAGTCCAGAGACCCATGAAGGCCAGAGACCCATGAAGGCCAGAGACCCATGAAGGCCAGAGACTCATAAAGGCCAGAGACCAATGAAGGTCAGAAACCCATGAAGGCCAGAGATTTATGAAGGCCAGAGACACATGAAGGCTAGAGACCCATGAAGGCCAGAGACTCATAAAGGCCAGAGACCAACGAAGGTCAGAAACCCATGAAGGCCAGAGACTCAAGAAGGCTAGAGACCCATGAAGGCCAGAGACCCATGAAGGCCAGAGACCCATGAAGGCCACAAACTACTTTTTTCAGTAATTCTTCATAAAGGATTGTGCTTTGCTTGTTGGGGAATGTGCGGTTGCTGGCGGTTGTGGCCTTGGGCGCCTGACGCACGAGATATGCCATCATTCATCTCCTTGGTCCATCAGGCGAGGGTCAATATGGCTTCGGGAAGGGCAGGAGACCTGGCTGGCCAGGGTTCTTGCCTGTGTAACTCCGAGCAACCAATCTACTCAGGTATTTTCCCACACGCCACACCACCATCCCTGAATCTTATGATCAGAGAAAGGTAATTTGTGAGTTACACACACACACACACACACACACACACACACACACACACACACACACACACACACACATACTGAGACAGACACAGAAACAGACACACTCACCGGTCTTATGAACCTGGCATTAAGCTCCACATGTGGGACTGAACATACATAAGTCAGGCTAGATATGTGTAAGGTGAGACGTGACTCACTCTTGCATGATATATCATTGTGAACACTTTGGTTCATATTTCATTCTTTATATGAAGACTTGCGTTCTAACCGTCAAGAAATAAAATTACTGTCATAGGGAGAAAAGATAATGCCACAGACTCCAGATAATGGACAGGGTTTACGGCAGTCTCTCTCTCTCTCTCTCTCTCTCTCTCTCTCTCTCTCTCTCTCTCTCTCTCTCTCTCTCTCTCTCTCTCTCTCTCTCTCTATCGTTGTATGTATATTGATACACACATAGATGCAAGCGATGGGTGATTATAAATGCTTATGCATTTGGTCATAAGAATTATGTGAGGCAAGTGTTTTGGGAGCAGCTGAGTGAGTGTGTCAGCAGTTTTGATACAAAGTGACCGGGGTGTCAGTAATGGGTGATATAAATGCAAAGGTGAGTAATTTGGCGATAGTGGGTATAACCGGGGATGGGGAAGGGTCTTCAGTAATGTGAATGAAAATTGGTGAACATCTTGAAGAGTTTAGTGTTCAAAAAAAGGGCTGGTGACTGGGAAAACCTGGTTTGAAAAGAGGGACGTATACAATTATACGTGCGAGTGGGAGAGATGGTCATTGGGCATTACTTGATTACATACTAATAGATAGGAAGGTAAAAGAGAGACTCTTGGATGTAAATGTTCTGAGAGGGTTATCTGGTGGGATGTCTGACCATTACCCTAAGAAGGCAAGGATGAACATTTTTAAGGGATTTTGGAAAAGGGGGAACATTACAGGAAAAGAGAGAGTAGTGAGAGTAAGTAAACTTTGGAAAGAGACTTGTATGAAGAAATACCAGGAAAGATTATATGAAGAATGACAAGGTGTGAGTGAGCAAAGCAAGTGGAGCGGCTGGGGAAGGGGGAGGTATTCAGAGAAGCAGTGCTGGCATGTGCCAGAGTTGTGTGTGGCATGCGTAAGGTGGAAGGTGGGCAGATTAGAAAGGTGAGTGGTGTGATGACAAAGTAAGCTTTCTAGTGAAAGGGAAAGAAAAGTATATGAGAAGTATTACAGGGAAGGGATGTAAATGATCGGAAGATGCATATGATAATGAGGCAGAAGGTCAAGAGGAAGATGCAAGGGTTGAAAAATAGGGCAAATGAGAGTTGGGATGATCGAGCATGTCAGTTATCTTCAGGGAGAATAAGATGTTTTAGAAGGAGTTTAATAGTGAGAAGAACAGGAGAACAAATAGGGGAAAATGGAGAATTGGTACCAGGTAATGATGAGATAAGAGGGGGTTGGAGAGAACGATCTAAAGGATTGCTGAATGTGTTTGATGATATGATGATAGATGTAGGTTGTTTGGGTCGGGGTAGTTTGCGAAGTAAAAATCATGAGAAGGTTATGGTGAAGACAGAAGAGGTGGTGAAAGTCTTGAGTAAGATGAAATGTGGCAAGGCGGCTGGAAAGGATGGTACAGCAGTTGAGTTTCTTAAGAAAGGCCCTAACAACATTATATGGATGCAAGGCATGGGCTATGGATAAGGCCTTGTGGAGGAAGGTAGATATGTAGTAAATCAAACGTTTCAGAACTTTATGGAGTGTGAGGTGATTTGATTAAGTAAACAACGAAAGGGTAAGAGAGAGGTGCACTGATTAAAAGAGCGTGTTTGAGAGAATTGGAGAGGGCGTGTTGAAATGGTTTGGACACATGGAGGGAATGAGTGAGGAAAGGCTGACAAAAATAATATGTATGTCAGGAGTGGAGGGAACAAGAACAGGGAGACCAAATTGGAGGCGGTAGAATGAATTGGAAAATATTTTGAGCGATCGGGGCCTGAATGTGCAAGAGGTTCGTCCCATTGTTCACACTACTCCACCATGCTAGGGTTCCTCCATCTTTTATAATAAAAATAGACCTATAAAGCCACCCACACTTCCCTTCAACGTGATCACTATGGGCGTAATCCAAGCCACACCTAGAAATCTCATGCCACAACCAGTGGTCCCATGCCATACCCAGAGGTCCCATGCCACACCAAGAAGTTCCAAGCCACACCAAGAAGTTCCAAGCGATTCTTAGAGGTTCCATGCTACATTCAGTGGTCCTAAGCCACACCTAAAGGTCCCAAGCCACAGCCAGACCTCTCATGCCACACACCCAGAGTCCCAAGCCACATCCCGAGGTCATCTTTCCTTCAGCACATCTCGAGGTGACACAACCTCTGAAAGACTCATCTACTTTACTTCCCGTTTATGAGGAATAAAAACGTAGCCATAATTGGTGTCCTTTTCCCTGAAGGTGATATTCATGTCATACGTAGTTCTTCCTATCCTTCTCATTCTTTGTAATAACATTCATTATTGCATTATAACCAACTTCCCATCACACTTGAGACTCACTTTACATTGCTAACCACAGCGCTCTCTTAACCAAGTCTGAAGACCCATCCATTCCTAAAACCAGACTTCAAGTGTTTGGTAGTATCATACTTACCCAGTGCCCAGCCATGAGACATTCCAGAGGCCTTCCACTCCACACGTACGTACGTACACTTCCCTAGAGTAAATTCTTATTAGTAAACAATAACACGTCTTCTCGTGCCCGAACCTACACTTTGGTGGTTGCCAATATAAGTTTTCTCAATTCCCCGACGTAGACCACAATCATCCACTAAGATAAAGCTTGCCATACCTTAACCCGGGCTGCTGCAGCCACCAGCATAAACCACCAGTTCCTTCACACACACACACACACACACACACACACACACACACACACACACACACACACACACATATCACCCTGGGGGAAAGGCAGGTCAGGCATCAGGAGGGGGAGGGATGTGGGGGTAGACCACCGTAACATGTGTGGAGGAAGGTTCGTGCGGCGGGGGCGTGGCTAAGTTCGTGCGGCGGGGGCGTGGCCGGGTCGTGAGAGGAGCGTAATACCGGGTTCTGCCCAGATCCCCACGCACGGTGAATTATGGGTGGCGGCGGCTGACTCTATCCCCCCTGACCCGCCGTGGTACCCCAGCCTGTGGCATGAGGCAGGTATGTCTGCACAAGCTCGGTACATACCCAACTTGCCAGTAATCCAAGACTCGCGAGAATTTTCCATTATTCTACATCTTTCGTCTGTACCAACCTCCCTGAGCCCGTGCTATGTTATCCAGGTCTTACATATCCACGTTATCATCACTAACATTGTACAATTAAATCACTTTTAACTTATAACTGTACAAACCATAATTACTTTATAATGCAGTAGGATTGATCATTATTTTAGATAGTAAACCTGTGATTATACAAGGTTGTACTTACTTATACTAAGCATTATACAAGGTTGTACTTACTTATACTAAGCATTATACAAGGTTGTACTTACTTATACTAAGCATTATACAAGGTTGTACTTACTTATACTAAGCATTATACAAGGTTGTACTTACTTATACTGAGCATTATACAAGGTTGTACTTACTTAACTTATACTAAGCATTATACAAGGTTGTACTTACTTATACTAAGCATTATACAAGGTTGTACTTACTTATACTAAGCATTATACAAGGTTGTACTTACTTATACTAAGCATTATACAAGGTTGTACTTACTTATACTAAGCATTATACAAGGTTGTACTTACTTATACTAAGCATTATACAAGGTTGTACTTCTACTGTACTTACTTATACTGAGCATTATACAAGGTTGTACTTACTTATACTAAGCATTATACAAGGTTGTACTTACTTATACTAAGCATTAAACAAGGTTGTACTTACTTATACTAAGCATTATACAAGATTGTACTTACTTATACTGAGCATTATACAAGGTTGTACTTACTTATACTAAGCATTATACAAGATTGTACTTGCGTATACCGAGTATTACCCAATATATTACAAATATAATCTATGAATATCCACTTGCCTTCTTCCTATTTTCTCAGTTACAGTGAAAGATCTCAGTGTAATTTCATTCAAGGATCGAGTGATCGAACAGTCAGATTTTTTTTTCTCCCTTGGGTTTCCATACCGTATGGAATTATCTTAATCTCAGTTGACAGTTTGACTGATCTGGTGAGTGTACTCCGTAATTTACAATATGAGAAATTCAGTAATACCATCTTCACTTGTATGTACCAATGTGACTAAGGATTAATGTTTCCAGGGGAGTTCTTTTTTGATCACTTGTCGGTTGTTCAGTCAATGATTTCGATTAGATTTATATATAGGATGTTCTCGATAAAAGACCAGATACGAGGAGTTATAGACCCGTTATAGTGAGGTATGGTTCAACAGCGGCTTTAATGAGATAAGGTTTAACACTAGTTATAGTGATGTGCAAATCAAGATCAGTTATGATGAGATATGGCTCAACACCAGGTATAGTGAGATATGGCTCAACACCAGGTATAGTGAGATATGGCTCAATACCAGGTATAGTGAGATATGGCTCAACACCAGGTATAGTGAGATATGGCTTAATCTTCCTTCTTATGTTTTCTAATTTTCTCAATATTATTCTACCATTAGATGATGCTCAAGCACCACTTGACCAAAGTTATCCATTTATTTCCATCAAGTTCTCGCCTTCACAGAGGCATCGTCAGGAATCTACAAAAAAAGAGAAAATACTGCGACACAAAACTAGGATGTGAAATGTAAACAAAATATAAAGAGATCGGAAAACCCACAGTACACAACACATAAAAGTAAGGGAAAACCCACAGTACATAGCACATAAAAGTAAGGGAAAACCCACAGTACACAGCACATAAAAGTAAGGGAAAACCCACAGTACACAGCACATAAAAGTAAGGGAAAACCCACAGTACATAGCACATAAAAGTAAGGGAAAACCCACAGTACACAACACATAAAAGTAAGGGAAAACCCACAGTGCACAACACATAAAAGTAAGGGAAAACCCACAGTACACAACACATAAAAGTAAGGGAAAACCCACAGTACATAGCACATAAAAGTAAGGGAAAACCCACAGTACACAGCACATAAAAGTAAGGGAAAACCCACGGTACACAACACATAAAAGTAAGGGAAAACCCACAGTACACAGCACATAAAAGTAAGGGAAAACCCACAGTACACAGCACATAAAAGTAAGGGAAAACCCACAGTACACAGCACATAAAAGTAAGGGAAAACCCACAGTGCATATCATATAAGAGTAAGGGAAAACCCACAGTACACAGCACATAAAAGTAAGGGAAAACCCACAGTACACAACACATAAAAGTAAGGGAAAACCCACAGTACATACCACATAAAAGTAAGGGAAAACCCACAGTACATAGCACATAAAAGTAAGGGAAAACCCACAGTGCATATCATATAAAAGTAAGGGAAAACCCACAGTACACAGCACATAAAAGTAAGGGAAAACCCACAGTGCACAACACATAAAAGTAAGGGAAAACCCACAGTACACAACACATAAAAGTAAGGGAAAACCCACAGTGCATATCATATAAGAGTAAGGGAAAACCCAGTGTGCATATCATATAAGAGTAAGGGAAAACCCACAGTACACAACACATAAAAGTAAGGGAAAACCCACAGTGCACAACACATAAAAGTAAGGGAAAACCCACAGTACATAGCACATTAAAGTAAGGGAAAACCCAGTGTGCATATCATATAAGAGTAAGGGAAGACCCACAGTACACAACACATAAAAGTAAGGGAAAACCCACAGTGCACAACACATAAAAGTAAGGGAAAACCCACAGTACATAGCACATAAAAGTAAGGGAAAACCCACAGTACACAACACATAAAAGTAAGGGAAAACCCACAGTACATAGCACATAAAAGTAAGGGAAAACCCACAGTGCATATCATATAAGAGTAAGGGAAAACACTATAAACGTACAAACTAACGATGTTATGAGGGATGGTACATATAAGCTACAACCTAAATATAAAATATGGAAACAGAAATATAGAAAAACTTACAGTTGAGGAAGCACAGAAGAACAGTCTTAAACGAGGTAGGAATATATACAGTCAATCACTAAATGCATTAAATGGGGCCAAGTGAGACCATTATTGTCCGGTTGTGGCGTTGAAGTCAGGTCGGGCTTGTCTGATTCTCTCTGACCTTCGTAACCCAGGACCAAGTGGGTCAGTGACACATTCCTCCTGACCACTAATGGCGAACTAGATAGTTTGGTGCGGTTCAGTGAGGTGTTCCCCCTGTTCTAAAATGGCGTTAGGTGTACGTCTTATTGGCGGGCCATCACAGAGTTGTATGGCGGTTATCATGTGTGTCTGGATGGTGATGACAGGCGCTTTCTCTCTAATGTGAATGGCTTCTAATATCTGTAGTCTCCTCCGATCACTGCAACGTGTAATGATTTTGTTATTATTCACTATAATCTCCTTCGTTAGCCTCGTTTAATGTTTTTGTTGATGATGTTGTTTGATTCCATCTTCTTGTAAGTGGAGCAAGAAGCGGCACCTAAGAGTGCAGGTTGTATATCCAATGTAGTTTATGTGATGGGTTGACAGTCTTGCCCTAGTGCTCATATGCCACATCTGTACAATTCAACTTCCAGAGCGACCTACCTTGTTGTTGTTCATAACGAGCGAACATGTTTTCGAATTGTTGTAGTGTATCATCAGACTGATATCCTTGTCTTCATCAGTCGCTTTGAAGTTTATGGCCACAATATCTCACACAACCTTCTCGTCCTTTCGATAATTGTTGTAAATGTGTTCCTGTAGTAAAGTTCAATGCTGTCACTTTGAGCTTGTCTGTTTGCCACGAGATGTTGTTCTAGCAGGTTGTTCACAATGGTATCAAATTCAGTATTTGAATATCCATTGTTTATTAACATTTGCCGGACACGTCGAAGTTCTTGGTGTAGAAGTTGCCAGGTTGAGCACACCTTGATCGCTCTCCTCACGTATTCACGAATGACACTCCTCTTGTAATTTTCAGTACATTCACTTATTCTATTCATACATTTACCTTGGTTGGTGGATTTTATGTAGATGTCGGTGACGAAAGAACTTGTGGCACTAACCATTATATCCAAGAAAATAATCTTACCATTATCATTCAACTCTACTGTAAATCTTAAGCCTGAAGTTTCTTGGAGTTGGTTAGGGAGGTTTTCCCGTGACTCAAATGAGAGTTTGTTATCAGTAATTGGTAGCAAAGTCGTGCTGGGTAGTGCTTAATTGGATGATTTAACCTATATTATAATTATATATGAATGCTCCCTCTTAAATGGGATCTTAAGATGTGGCAGTACTTTTCTGTGTTGTTTACCTACTAAATCTTCTGTGTTGTGTACTTACTAAATCTTCTGTTTTGTTTACCCACTAAATCTCCTGTGTTGTGTACCTACTAAATCTTCTGTGTTGTTTACCTACTAAATCTTCTGTGTTGTTTACCTACTAAATCTTCTGTGTTGTTTACCCACTAAATCTCCTGTGTTGTTTACCTACTAAATCTCCTGTGTTGTTTACCCACTAAATCTCCTGTGTTGTGTACCTACTAAATCATGATAGACTGCATATCACACATACTTCGCTCGGTTTTTACTTTAGAAATCCTATCGTCAGATAGATACATCACTTGCATCTTAGATCTTTAAAAGTAATATCTGAATTTTTCTTTATTGAAGGTAAAGTGATGTTCGAAGAGATTTTTTCTAGACTTAAAACATCATAGATATTTAAGGTTAGGGACTTGTATTTTGGATACGTCATAACTCATTGTTGAGGTCTTGTTCTCAGACATCATCGAGGAACATTTATATTCTCAACAAATGGCACTTTCCATTTTTTTTTCTTGGTCTCAATTTAACGAGATATTCTTATCTTGAGCTACTGTAAACAAAGCTTTATTCCATTCATTGTCTTTTATGCATGCAATGGATCATTCTCGCTCTTGTATCTATATACTGTATTTCTTTTCATTACATTTGTAGAGAGCGGAGTTCAAGCCGGTGAGGTTGGCAAATATGAGGGTTGAGTGAAGTATGAGGTAAGGCAACACCCACCCGGTTATGAGGAGGTGGTAGGAGACGCACTGATGATGGTGTTTATTCATCAACAAGCGAGAGCCAGCCACGTACCGACCCTCATACACACACACACACACACACACACACACACACACACACATAAACACTACTCACGATCCTGGGCTCGTGTTTATACGATCTCGTAGTGAGGCAAGATACAAGCTGACGTTCGTGTACGGCTGCCTCCCGTACTCTTAGTTGGTCTTCCTGGATGGTTAAGTCAGAGCGGAGGTACTGCCTGCCTACCACGGCATGGAACCAATACCTGCCTGCCACGAGATGGGATCAGTACATCTTTGCCACGGCATGGGACCAGTTCCTGCCGGCAATGGGAAGGGATCTGCCAGACCCAGTACGTCGCAGCTTGTAAACAATGTTCTCGTGTGCAGTCTTCTTTCCCATCCAGCAGATTACCGGTCACTGTCATCGTCAACAATACATCAGATCTACCCACTGGCGCAGTTTTTGAGAGTCGACCTTCATCGGGGCGATGGATAATAGATGGCAACACAAAGAAACCAGTTCATTGGGCATTGTTAGTAAGACATCGTACACAGGGCAGGTAACGCTTGCTGACCAACGTCTCTCTCTCTCTCTCTCTCTCTCTCTCTCTCTCTCTCTCTCTCTCTCTCTCTCTCTCTCTCTCTCTCTCTCTCTCTCTCTCTCTCTCTCTCTCATAGGAAGCAAACAGTCGTAATGCTTGGAGAATCGTCACCGTGGTCACCTGTTACTAGTGGGGTACCCCGGGGGTTCGTGCTGAGGCCTATACTTTTCATGATATATGTTAATATCATGGATGTTGGGATGAATAATTTCGTGTCGAAATTTGTAGATGACGAAAATCGGCCATTAACCGAAGAAGACACAGGATAAGATTAAAAGAGTATCTAGATAAAGTAACTGAATGGTCAAGAAAATGGCAAGTGCCATTTAACACCAATAAATGTCAGCTGTTTCAGGAATGAAACCTCAATTGGAAATTTGATTATAAACAGAATGGCCATAAGGTTAAGTGCATACCTTGTGTGAGGGATCCCTCCAGGCCCGGGTTATTGTCTCCATCAATTTCAAACTCTCCCAGCACTGTAACGATGCTGCCAAGAAAGCAAATAGGATATTAAGATTTATTGATAGAAACTTTACGTGCAAACGCAAGGATGTGGTTTACCCGCCACACTTAAGACAAGTTCGATGCCCCCCCCCCAACACACACACACACACACACACACACACACACACACACACACACACATACATACACACACACACACCTAAGTAAGGATATTCTTGAATTGAAAGCAGTGCAGCCAACAGCAACGAAATTCCTTCCTTACGTGACAAGCCACATGAGAACAGACAAACTAAATTTGTTCTCTCAAAGTAAGAATTGGCTCCGAGGCAAGTTAATGGAATGTTTTAAGATACCAAAGGGATTCAATAATGTCGATATGGAAAGTTTCTTTACAGTCGCACCAGTGCTGCTTCCTACGGTAGAAAATGGCCTATAACTTAAAGGTTACCGGGTTAATCTGGATGGCACGAAATTTTTCTCTACAAACGACATTCCTGACCCGTGGGATAAGCTTCAAGAATATGTTGTTCAGAGCAACACGGGCAATATGTTGTTCAGAGCAACACGGGCAATATGTTGTTCAGAGCAACACGGGCAATATGTTGTTCAGAGCAACACCGGCAATATGTTCAAAATTACGCTTGATCATCACCTGTCATTCTTCGTTACAGAATAATTATTTTGACCAATCATAACGTAGTGGTATAGCATGGCACCTTCTCAGAAAGTGATCTTACCTTGGCCATGCTGTGGCTACGTACCATCACTGATTAACCCAAGTACCATCACTGATTAACCCATGTATCATTATTGATTAACCCATGTACCATCATTGATTAACCCATGTACCATCATTGATTAACCCAAGTACCATCACTGATCAACCCATGTATCATTATTGATTAACCCATGTACCATCATTGATTAACCCATGTACCATCAATGATTAACCCATGTACCATCATTGATTAACCCATGTACCATCATTGATTAACCCATGTACCATCATTGATTAACCCATGTACCATCATTGATTAACCCATGTACCATCATTGATTAACCCATGTACCATCATTGATTAACCCATGTACCATCATTGATTAACCCATGTACCATCATTGATTAACCCATGTACCATCACTGATTAACCCATGTACCATCATTGATTAACCCATGTACCATCATTGATTAACCCATGTACCATCATTGATTAACCCATGTACCATCATTGATTAACCCATGTACCATCATTGATTAACCCATGTACCATCATCGATTAACCCATGTACCATCATTGATTAACCCATGTACCATCACTGATTAACCCATGTACCATCATCGATTAACCCATGTACCATCATTGATTAACCCATGTACCATCATTGATTAACCCATGTACCATCATTGATTAACCCATGTACCATCATTGATTAACCCATGTACCATCATTGATTAACCCATGTACTCTTCTTTAAGAGAACAAAATGGAACTATTGTATCATCCTTCCACATTTGGAGTAATAAAGACGTGAAAAGTCGCGAAGTTGGAGCTCAAAGTTATCCTTACTATCTTTGTAATGAAAATTGAAGGGATGTATGACTGGTGATAGGAGGCGTGACATAATCATGTTCATTCTAGCTTTTGACTCTCCTATAAGCATTTCCTTCAGGCATATTAGCCCTGCAAGGCAATCTTTCTTTGCTTTGCAATTCTTTTGTTCTGCTACTCTTAAGAGGCTGCATCTTTCTCAGCAATGTTAAGGGGAGACCACCTTGCTTGGACCTTGGGTCTGTATATCTCGTAACTCTATGCAAGTCGGCCAGAATCCTCTCTCTTTACATCTCATACGTTCAGAGCAACACAGAATTTTCCAGACTTTGCATAAAAGTTGTACATAGACTGCCTGGTCAACCAGCAGACAATGACACTGCTGATATCTGGTGTAAACGAGAGTTTACATTACAGGATAAAGATTCACTCATTCTGGGGGATCTAATTTTCCAGAAATCAACTGGCAAACTACATCATATGTAGCAACTGAATATAATCACCACCATCACCACCACTGGGGAAGTTGTCAAGGTTACTGTCACCATCATCAGCACCACTAGGTGGCCCAGTGTACAGGTAAGAAGCTGGGGTGCTGATTGGTCACGGGTCCCTTGCTGTAATTTTCGCAATTTTCATTCCTGTAATTTTCCCCGGCGTTGTTCCCCCTGGTAGAGGAAAGTAGTAAGGAAGGACACATTGTTCAGTGCAATGTTCTTAGTCACTCTCAGATATCGGGAAAGTTTCGTACAAGTGTCCACTGTGGCTCGTGTCTTGTTCAAGATACTCTCCAAGTTTAGATACTCTTGCCAACCTCTCTCTCTCCTGCCTCGCTTTCCCCCATCTTGCCATTCCTTCCTCACTGGTCGTGGAGGATAAGGACCTCACAACACGTACCTCTGTGTGAATGAGTTCTGAATATATGCGATGTCTGTGTGTGTGTGTGTGTGTGTGTGTGTGTGTGTGCGTGTGCGTATGTACCTAATAATGATTAATTTGTCATTCATATGGTGAGGAGGGGACCCCATTTCTCTACCCTATATTTCCAAGTCAGTGTGCAGCAATGTTCACTTCTTCCTGTAGTTTCCTCGACGTTTTTGTTGTTCTTATAACCTCCCTGTGTCTCACTATGTGGGTTAGTTAATCATATTCTTTCCTTACTGATGGTAGAAGGTCGAGTTCTTGCCTTCTCCTGCAACTTACCTTTCTTGATTTAGGCATATCTTCCACCCACCCTCCCTTTCTCACTGCCTCGCCCCATCTTCCACCCAGCCTCCCTTCCTCACTGCCTCGCCCATCTTCCACCCAGCCTCCCTTCCTCACTGCCTCGCCCCATCTTCCGCCCAGCCTCCCTTCCTCACTGCCTCGCCCCATCTTCCACCCAGCCTCCCTTCCTCACTGCCTCGCCCATCTTCCACCCAGCCTCCCTTCCTCACTGCCTCGCCCATCTTTCACCCAGCCTCTCTTACTCACTGCCTCGCCCATCTTCCACCCAGCCTCCCTTCCCATATCTACAGCTACAGAACCTTCTGTCATCTTCTTACATCTCCTTTCTTCAATTTGTTCCTCCAACATTCTCCCAAGTTTCTCCGACTGTTGTTCACGTTGTCCTCTCTCTCTCTCTCTCTCTCTCTCTCTCTCTCTCTCTCTCTCTCTCTCTCTCTCTCTCTCTCTCTCTCTCTCTCTCTACTGGCTCGCTTTCCGGCCCCCTCCCAGCGGTTGGGAATTATATACATTAGCCACGTCTCCCCGGGCACTAGCCAGCCGGGGTTGCTCTCTTCAACAGTAACATCAGTTTTTTCCTTCATTTGGACGTTTTCTGTGGTGCAATACGGGTGTGCACCAACGCCGACGGTCGGCAAGCTGGTCATTTGCCTGAGGGGCAGATAGGACAATATTGTCAGCTCGTCACCCAGGAGCCTGCAGCCATCACAGAACTAAATGAAACCTCTTTATATGATCTTTAAAAGATGTTTTTCTTTCCCGCAAGAAAGTCTCAGTTTAACTTCTGAATTATACAACTGCTGTTGTGGCAGATACTTAAGAGGGAGGGAGGGAGTGAGGGAGGGAGGGACCTAAGACACAGTTGTGTGTGGTTGGCTGAGTGACAGTGAAATCTGTCTCCCGCCACCAGCCGGACGAAGCAGGTCATCCCAGGCTCTGGCCTACACTATCAAGAGATCCGCATTGTCATGGCTTGATTAAGTAAAGCACACGCACACACATACACACACACACACACACACACACACACACACACACACACATACACACACACACACACACACACACACACACACACACACATAAACATACACACATATATCACAATTTTGCGCGTGATCAAGATATTTCTATGAGTCCACGGGGGAAAATGAAACACGATAAGTTCCCAAGTGCACTTTCGTGTAATAAACACATCATCAGGGGAGACACAAGTGAGAAATATAACAGTAAGTTGATAAACAACGAAGAGACGTAGCTAGAACGCCATTGGTAAACAACCGTTACTCGAATAGTGGAGATCGGGTTGGTACGTTCGTTAGGTAACATGTGTATCATAAGATTTTTATTATCATAGAAATAATATGATGGCGTCCTAGCTACGTCTCTTCGTCGTATATCAACTGACTGTTATGTTTCTCTCTCTTGTGTCTCCGCGGATGATGTGATTATTAAACGAAAGTGCACTGGGCAACTTATCGTGTCTCATTTTCCAGTGGATTATCAGTATTTCATATATATATATATATATATATATATATATATATATATATATATATATATATATATATATATATATATATATATATATATATATATAAACACTTGCGTACGTGAAGGCACAGGTGTGTGTGCTGTGTTATGATCATAGTGGTAGTTAACAGTGACTATAGTTCCGAGCGTAACTACCGGGGCAACGTTGCTGTAGTCAATACTTCAGGTCACTCTTGAGCGGCTGTAAGGCAAAGAAAAAGATGACAGCAACATAATAAACACAGAGCCAGTAGCTAGTGTTCTAGACCTTCACTAGTATACTGGGTCAATATTTTTACAGTACCGGGTGGGAGGGCCAGGTAGTGAGGCTGTCCCGTGGTGGATGTCTTCTACCATCGACACAGATGAAGATCCTCCGCACTGTATCAAGAAGCTCGTCACACTCGAAATAGATGCTCAAATTTAATACGCATTCCGACGCGGCCATTCGTGTAATGTATTTACGGGCGGGAGAGACTCGTAATCAACAAATCACAAACATTTCACAGCTACCAATTTCGGTTAACAGCCGAGGGCGAGCAGCGTCCAACATGGTATATTATCCAGCATTACATTTTCTTCATGTAAAGACTTTTGTAGGAGAGAATGTATCGTGTGAAACTGATAACCTCTAATGCTAAAACCAAGAACATTCCCAAATCTATTTTGGAAATGGTAGTTAGGGACATGACGAAAGAATTTACGATAAAAACTGGAGTGTAGGTAGAGTAGGGCATGACTACGTAACCCGGGTGCAGCGAAGGTTATGTCCTGAAGGAACGCCGATATGCACCACGGATTAACCAGCGCCCCAGGCCCAGCTGCGGCTCCTCTGCAATTAAGATGCGGCAAGCGATTATTTTCACATGGTTTTGCTTAGTTTCGCTTCTTATCATTTCGCTGCGGTCGTGGAGCAAGACGTGTGCTTTTTATAACTTATTGTGCTCTTTGTGCAGTTCATCTTATTCTCTTAATATTGAAAACTTGCGTCTAGGGTACAGGAAAAGTGAGCAATACCTACACCTCTCTCACCTTTCCTTCGTCACACACACACACACACACACACACACACACATATATATACATATATATATATATATATATATATATATATATATATATATATATATATATATATATATATATATATATATATATATATATATATACATATATATATATATATATATATATATATATATATATATATATATATATATATATATATATATATATATATATATATATATCAATTCAATTATCATACTTGATCGCCGTTTCCCGCTTCAATGAGGTAGCGCCAGGAAACACACGAAGGAAGACCCATCCACCCATATACGCACATCTATACATAGACATATATATATATATATATATATATATATATATATATATATATATATATATACATACACATACACAGCCATATACATATATACACATGTACATATTCATACTCTCTTGCCTTCACCCATTCTCGGCGCTGACACCCCACAGGGTATATCATCGCCATCTCCTGCGTCAGCGAGGTAGTGCCAAAAAAAAAGACAGCAAAGGCCACATTCGTTCACATTGTCTCCAGTTGTCATGTGTAATGCACCGAAACCACAGCTCCCTACTCACATCCAGGCCTCACAGACCTTTCCATAGTTTACCCCATACGTTTCAAATGACCTGGTTAAGTCCATTGACAACAAGTCGACCCAAGTATACCACATTGTTCCAATTCGCCCTATTCCTTGCACGCCTGTCACCCTCCTGCATGTTTAGGCCCCGATCACTCAAACTTTTTTTTACTTCAACCTTCCACCTTCAATTTGGTCTCCCGCTTTTCCGTGTTCCCTCCACCTCTGACACATGTATCCTCTTTGTCTATCTTTCCTCACTCATTCTTTCCATATGTCCAAACAATTTCAGCACACCCTCTTCTGCTCTCTCAACCATACTCTTTTTATTATTATATATATCTCTTACCCTTTCATTACTTACTCGCTCAAACCACCTCACACCACATATTGTCCTCAAACATTTCATTCCCAACATATCCACCCTCCGTATAACCCTATCGATAGCCCATGCCTCATAACCTATATAATATTGTTGGAACCACTCTTCCTTCAAACATACCCATTTTCGCCCTTTAAGATAACGTTCTCTCTCCACACATTCTTCGTCGCTCTTAGAACCTTCGCCCCTTCCCCACCCTGTGAATCACTTCCGTTTCCATGGCTCCATTCGCTGCCAATTCCACTCCCAGATATCTAAAGCACTTCACTTCCTCCAATTTTTCTCCATTCAAACTTACATCCCAATTGACTTGTCCCTCAACCCAACTGAGCCTAATAACCTTGCTCTTATTCACATTTACTCTCAACTTTTTTCTTTCACACACTTTTCCAAACTCAGTCACCAACTTCTGCAGTTTCTCACGCGAATCAGCCACTAGAGCTGTATCATCGGAGAACAACAACTGATCAAGTGCAAACAATTCATACACCACCACCATCACACAGACTCCGACCTGTTACTGTCATGCTGAAGTATACACTGGCCTGACTATTAAAGGGAAAGTGAGGGGAGGTGCCTAGTGGGAGGGGGTAAAAATATGTGTTCAACTACCATTCTTATGTTATCGTTTCTTGATCATTCTTTCATAATGATATTATTGATGATAGAATGTGCTTTAAAGTAACCTAGGGACGAATCAAAATTCTATGTATCAGCAATGACGTTACGGATAGCATAATCAGCAGAGTGGTACAATGTGACTGGGTTGTTAAGGTCTACAGGGTCATGGTTTTCATGACAGTATTTAGCGATCACATTCCTGTGGTCATCCCTGCGTACTGAATGACCGTTCCAATAGCATCTCTCAGTTACTGTTTTACCTATTTACATTGGCCTCACAGGTACCCAGTGCGGCCCTCCACCACACTGGCACCCAGGTGTTCATCCGAGTCATGTGTGTGGTATATCAGTGTGTGAGAGTTAACGATGGTGTACCATGTTTACCTTGCCACATGTACCTCACTGAGGAGCCTGGCATCTCACATTCCTCCCATGAAGAATAAGGACCATGTTTACTTTTCATATTTAAAGATAATATTCACACGTCATAAGTAAGAGGGGATAATATTAAGCACTTTCCTTTGTGATATCACTTCCAGTAAACGGAGTTCTCTTGGGTCAGATTTCGAACCCAGATCCGAGAATGACGACCACGAAGATGACCCTCGACCTTGGTTCTTGCAGTAAATCATGGAGCGTGGAGACACCGTGGCATATAGGAAGGTCTTCACAGGGGAAGAAGGATGACCTCAACAGTTCCACCGAAGATTAACCAACCAAAGTAGCAATAACTTCGGCGCTTCCAGGGCCATTCTTGGGGCAAAGCAATCCACTTTTCTACTTAATAGTCTTAACTGAAGCTCGTAGAATATAAATGACAGTCTGAAACATCTGTAGTGCGAGCGTTACCTCAGCACCACCAACATTCGAGGTGTTCATCTTGACTGCTTCCGCTGCATAACCGCTAAAGTTTGACTGTGGCAAACCTTACTGCTTGTACCCGTCGCCATGACCCTTGCAAGGTACGGGAAAGGTATCTGTAATCCTAGGGCCATTTGTGAAGCGTCCTGCTGGCGTGGTACAGTGGTGTGTGACCCTTCCTGCTGACGTAAATGGTGGGACTAGGGTCCCACCATATTACGTCAGCAGGACCAAACACAGTGTATGGGGGAGATAACTGGTGATCCCAACACCACACAAACTCCGGTCATCCAGGCAGTCAGACATCTGCGAAGACAGCCAGCCACCCAGCCATTTCAACCAGTCAACCAGCTAGATAAGCAGACAGTAGGCAGACCGGCCACTCATCCGGTCAACCAGCCGATCAGCTAACCAGCAGGCCAGTTAGCCTGCCAGCCAGCCAGCCAGGCAATGAACAGACCTGCTTCCTAGCCAATCAGTGAGCAAGCCAAATGGTCACCTAGTTAGCCAGCTAAGGAACGGACTTCCTGCCAGTCAACCAACCAACAATTCTGCCAACCAGCCACCTAGCAATCAACAGGCCTGTCAGCCAAAAAGCCGCCTAGCCAGCCACTCAGCCAATCAAAGAATAGGCTTGCAAACCAGCCAGCCAGCCAACGTACAAGCCTTTCAGCAATCTAACCAGCAGACCATTTAGTCGGCCAATTACCCAAACAACAGGTCTGCTGCGAGCCAGCCAGCAACAAACTAGCCAGTAAACAGCCCAACCAGCCAGTCAAACAATAGGCCGTACAGTCAGCAGATCAGCCAGCCGACCAACCATCAGTCTAGCAAGCTAGCGAGTCAACCAGCCAGACAGCCAGCAAGGCAACCAACAGGCAACCAGATAACCAGCCAGTAAGCCAATTAACCATTAGACCAGTAAGATAGTGAGCTACCCAGCTAAACAGCAAGGCAGCCAGATACCCATCCTGCCAGCCAGCCAATACTTTAGCAGTTGAGTTAACTAACCATCCAGCCATCCAATCAAGCAGCCAACAAGTCAACCAACTAACCAGCCGGTCAGTCAGCCAGCCAGCTCGTTGGTTAACCAGGTAGGCAGCCAACCATCTAGCCAGGCAGGCAGCAGGCATCCAGCCATCCAAGAAGACTGCCAGCCAGATAGTCAGCCAACCAGCCAGTCAGCCAGACAACCACCCTACCAACAATATGCCTGCCAGCCAGAAGCTTAGCCATCAACCTTGCACACAGGTCTGCCATCCAACAGGTCAACTAACCAATAAGCCTGCCAGCCAGTAAGCCAGCTAGCTAGTCTCCCAATCAAAATGCCAGCCAGCTAGCAGGTCATCCAGCCAGCTAGCAGGTCATCCAGCCAGCTAGCAGGTCATCCAGCCAGCTTGCAGGTCATCCAGCCAGCTAGCAGGTCATCCAGCCAGCTAGCAGGCCATCCAGCCAGCTAGCCATCTAGCTTACATGCCAGCTAAAAGGTTAGCCATCAGGCTAGACGATAGGCCCGCCAGCCAGTGGGGCAGCTAGCCAATAGGCTTGTCGACCAATAAGCCAGCTAACCAACTAACAAAGCAACAGACCTACCAGCCAACAGGTCTGCCAGCCAGGAAGCCAGCCATTAGATAAGCCGGAATCTATGAAGCGAGAGTTGTCTATAGCCTGATGCTAAGGTGATGGAGTGTGATAAGTGTGATGGAGCATGTCCAATGTAATGGTGCAAGAACATCACGATTTTGCTTTACTAATATGATGGAGCATTGCCAGAGTGGAAGAGTGTGACCAGTATGATGAAGGATAGCCAATGTGATGGAGCATAACCACTGAAATGTAGCGTGGCTTGTGTGATGGAGCATCTTCTTTGAGATGGAGCACGTTCAGTGTGGTAGCTTGACCAGTGTAGTGCAACTATGCAGTAGAACATGACCAGCGTGATGGAGCGTGACTCCTGTGATGTGTGATGATGGAATGTGACTTCTGTGATGTGTGATGATGGAGCGTGACTCCTGTGATGTGTGATGATGGAATGTGACTCCTGTGATGTGTGATGATGGAGCGTGACTCCTGTGATGTGTGATGATGGAATGTGACTCCTGTGATGTGTGATGATGGAGCGTGACTCCTGTGATGTGTGATGATGGAATGCGACTCCTGTGATGTGTGATGATGGAATGTGACTCCTGTGATGTGTGATGATGGAGCGTGACTCCTGTGATGTGTGATGATGGAATGTGACTCCTGTGATGGAACATAATAGTTTCACAGCGTGTCACCAGCGTGATAAACTGTGACCAGTGAGATATGAATTGGCCACAGTGCTGGAATGTGACCAATGTGTGTGTGTGTGTGTGTGTTGTGTGTGTGTGTGTGTGTGTGTGTGTGTGTGTGTGTGTGTGTGTGTGTGTGTGTGTATGATACCGTCTTGAATGACAAAAGTATACATTTGGTCGGTTAACGAAGGTAATGATTTGATATCTTGTTGTTTAAATAAGGAGAAAGTGAGAGACAGAAGCCAAGAGGAAAGAAAAGTTTAATGAGAGAAGTTCAGGGAGAGAAAGAAAAGAAGAGAAAAAGCTAGAAGAAGAAGAAGAAGAAGAAGAAGACGAAGGGGTATAGCATGATTAGATATCAAATTACAAGGTATGTGATAGTGAGAGATTCGGAATGATAAGAAAGCTGATATTGTGAAACAGAGGTAAAGAAAAACAACAATCAGAAAAAGAAATGGAAAAGGGATGAAAAGGTTAAGAAGGAGACAAAGAAGAGGAACAAAGAAAGATGACAAAGAAGAAAAATGATAGAAAGAGGAAAGACAGAAAACAGAAAGAGAAAGAGAGACGATGTAACACGTGGGGTAGAAGGAGAGCAGACAGATCAACATATATAGTGAGCAGACAGACCAAGTGAGGACAGGAAAGTACTGGCCTAGACAGTACACGGGGTAGCGCAGTTCTGCAGGAGCGGGAGTACTGGTGTGGTGTGTATGTGGCGTGGCTGGGGTGTGTAGTGCAGGATGTGGTGGTATCCGGCCAGCTAGTGATCTTCAGCACTACCCCTGCCACTATTATGACTCCATTATCCAACATTAACCTCGCCCAGCCTAGAATTAAGCTTATGACACTCGCCTTCAAGAACACAGAAGGACTTTTAGTCTCCCGATTTGGTTGTGGCGAGAGTAACATGCAGAGAGCGAGAACCCCTCCTCCAGGAAGTGATTACCGGAGTTTATGGATGGTAAGTGACGATACACTCGTCGTAACATGTCCCCCAGCATGAAGTTGATTCCCAGCGCACTCCTCCCCCACCGCCTCGTGCACTGACGCTCCTCATGTAGAGGCAAGATTTATGGTGAATGGGTCTTGAGAAGTAGTGGGGGGGGGGGGGGGTAGATGCTCCTGGAGACCTACTGTCTACCTCACAAGGGATATTGAGAGTTGACCAGCTGGTACCTTGAACCATCAACAATATATTCAACAAATGGCAACAAGAAACGAAAGCGTAAAACTTTAAGCTTGATCAGGTAACATCATTCTCAAAACAAAGACAAAATGCACTTTGAACTACCATTCTATCAGCCGTACCTCAGTCCTGGGAATGTGGTAACAAAATACAAACACGTCATTATTCAATTCTCTGATGGTGAAATGATAAGCGATGTTGGGTTTTGAAATATAAGGTCATCTTCAAGTAAATTCGAATTCTTCATCAAAAATGCAAAACATCTTGCAACTTAGTCTTTCGGAGAACTTTCTAGCGACCAACAACAAAAATAACCATGACATCAATACATCTTTGTCGTGTTAATCATACTAGGTTTACAGAATACAGTGTGGGATACAGCTATGCCCATGTTTACATTATCACACGATCAAACTGTAGTGCTTTGAAAATGAACTGAGGGACGATCGGCTGTTAAACAGAGTTATAGCATGAAACTACGCCTCAACACCCCTGGATATAAGCGGGCCGGCTGCCAGGCTGCCACATCCCCATTCTCAAAAAGTGAACAGGTCCGAGTCTAGAAAAGTATGACCAGTTAAGGAAAAAAGAAGAAAACGAGCATCAGAAATATAAGGGAGGGAGAAGTGAGCTGTTGTGTAAACAGACTGTAATCCTCAGTATAAGATCCAGTGAGATTAGAAATAGAAAAGATAAGTTCACGTATCGATAAAAGACAGAAAGTAGACGATATGATAGATCGTTGATGAAGACCACTACTGATAAGACAAGAAGGGAAGATCGTTGATCTTCATCAACATCTACTGGTTCACAAACAAGATAAAATGATCATTATATAATGGTAAACATTCCATCTGGCTTCATGTGACAAGTCTCAACACACTATGGAGGAAAGAATCACCAACAGAATTTCAAAATTTGTGTCAATAGATAATTAGGAAATAAAATTCAGCCAAAGGGAAGGCTGTCTAAAGACTCAAATTGATTTATGTAAACAAATAGAGAGATCAGAGAAAGCTTTTGATTTTCAGTGTAAAAAAACGTACCATTGTGCACTTTGGTCCTCTTGATAATTACGAGTATACCATGCTCGGAAAACTAATTATTAAAGATAAAAGAAGAAAAATAGCCTCGGAGTGACTATTAGAAATGACCTACAATATGAGGAACAATACTTAGGTGCATACAATAAGACCAGCATGATGTTCTTGTTATAACATATTTCAGACATATTTCATAGACGACCACAGTACTGAATTTTCTTATAACGCCCCGGTAAGACCTTATATGGAACAGGATGTTCACTTCTTGGCACAAAATTTGACAAAAAATAAAATCAACTAGAACGAATTCAAAGAAGAGCAACAAAACTAATTTCGTCACTTAAATATAATCTTTATGAAGAAAAGTCTCGGAGAGTGAAGATATTCTCTAAAATTGCACCGACTCTGAGGAGACGTAATGCAAGTTTTGAAAATATTAGATTTCAAAATATAACAGAAATTTTTACTCTTTAGAATGAGTTTCAATGGCCAGAACAAAAAAAGGTATGAATTGAAAAGGAAGATATGATGTGAGTATGAGAGAAGTTACTTTTCATCTGTAAAGTTGTAGAATGTTACAATAGACTTATACCACTTGTAGCGCGTACATCAATAACTTCACATAATGCTAGACAAAACCGTCAACAATACTTGTTATCAGCAGTAAACGATCGTACTTGAAAAAGATTATCTTGAGTAACTACTGATAACGTCACTCAGCTCCTGCTGTCTGCTTCACAGTCTGGCTCTGGCGAGCGTCATGCTATCTGCAGTAGGAAATCTTATCTTTCATTCACATATGATGTCCTTATTACTACAACGTATGACTTCTCTGCATTCTTTCCCATCTTGTAGTTGACCCAGAGAGAGAGAGAGAGAGAGAGAGAGAGAGAGAGAGAGAGAGAGAGAGAGAGAGGTGGATGAGGAAGTGCCTTCTGCTTCACTATCCTGTTTCTACCCCAATTAAGATCATGACAGCAGATAACCTCGTCATGAACCATCAGATCTCCCGTAATCTATCCGACTCATGTACTGCCCCGTCCATGCCTCTTGATGGCCTGTGGCGAGGGGTTGGTGCTGTGTGACGTCTCCTCTCTACCTCTTACTCCTGCAATCAAGCTTCCTTGTCGCTATAACCACTACCACCATCACCACTACTGCCACTACCATAACCAACACCACTACAACCACTACCGTCACATTACTAAATAGTAACCCGAGGCCACAACTACTGAACCAAGTAGGTTCATCATCATCTTGACCAGAGAGGACCATGTGCGTGATGACCAGAGAGGACCATGTACGTGATGACCAGAGAGGACCATGTACGTGATGACCAGAGAGGACCATGTACGTGATGACCAGAGAGGACCATGTACGTGATGACCAGAGAGGACCATGTACGTGATGACAATAGAGGGACGGGTCTGTCAGTCAGCCAGCAACTGAGAATGATCTGTCTACCTTACTGTCAACACAAACCTCACACGTCATAATCTTATATTAGAAACATTTTCCATGGGTAATCAAGTCAAATATTGGCAGTAAAACAAAATGAAGCAGAAAATAATGGCTAGTAACAGGTAGTGCAGGAGCCAGTTGTGTGCAGTAATGTACACACGGTAGTGCCCCGAGGAAGGAATGTTGACGCTGAGATTTGAAACTCAAATTGATATAATGTCTGAACAAACGTGGTGGTGAGGCCAGGGGTCCTGGGAACCACTGGACGTGACCATGACTGCTTAAGGCACTTATCACTCTGCTGGTGACGTTCCAACTGTGCTTGTTTCGTCCCTCTGTCTTTGTTACGTTCCAACTGTGCTTGTTTCGTCCCTCTGTCTTTGTTACGTTCCAACTGTGCTTGTCACGTTTCCCTGTGCCTGTTTCATCCTTCTGTGCTTGTTAGGTCCCTATTTGCTTGTTATATGCCAAAGTACTTGTTACGTACCTAATTTTTGCTATTTTTTATGTGGTTGTTATGTTCCTCTGTTGCTGTTACGTTCCTCTGTTGCTGTCACGTCCCTCTGTGGTTGTTACGTGTCCCTATGTTTGTTGTCCCTGTGTGGTTGTTACGTGTCCCTATGTTTGTTGTCCCTGTGTGGTTGTTACGTGTCCCTATGTTTGTTGTCCCTCTGTGGTTGTTACGTGCCCCTATGGTTGTTGTCCCTCTGTGGTTGTTACGTGTCCCTATGGTTGTTGTCTCTCTGTGGTTGTTACTTCCAATCCATCTGGCTAGTTATCCACATAGAGAAAGAAGAGGAATGGTCTCACTGTGTTGGTGGTGGGATTTAAAAGACATTAGGAATTGTTTGCATCTGATGAGGCGGATTGTCCCCTACTGAACTGCGATTTCACCTTTATATATATATATATATATATATATATATATATATATATATATATATATATATATATGAATGCACATTTTGTACATATACATACATACATACATATACATATGCATATCAACATATACAATATAAATACATATACATACACATACATAGACATATACATATATACACATGTACATATTCATACTTGCTTGCCTTCATTCATTCTGGTGCTACCTCGCCCCATAGGAAACAGCATCGGTATCCCCTGCTTCAGCGAGGTAGCGCCAGAAAAACAGACAACAAAGGCCACACATTCGTTCACACTCAGCCTCTAGCTGTCATGTGTAATGCACCGAAACCACAGCTCCTTATCCACATCCAGTCCCCACAGACCTTTCCATGGTTTGCCTCAGAACTATCACATGCCCTGGTTCAGTTCATTGACAGTAAGTCGAACCCGGTATACCACATCGTTCCAATTCACTCTATTCCTTGCATGCCTCTCACCCTCCTTTATGTTCAGGCCCCGATCGCTCAAAATCTTTTTCACTCCATCCTTCCACCTTCAATTTGGTCTCCCGCTTCTCTTTGTTCTCTTCACCTCTGACACATATATCCTCTTTGTCAACCTTTCCTCATTCATTCTTTCCATGTGTCCAAACCATTTCAATACACCCGCTTCTGCTCTCTCAAATACACTCTTTTTATTGCCACATATCTCTCTTACCCTTTCATTTCTTACTCGATCAAGCCACCTCACACCACATATTGTTCTCAAACATTTCTTTTCCAGCACATACACCTTCCTCCGTACAACCCTATCTACAGGGCATTCCTCGCAACCGTATAATATTGTTGGAACTACTATTCCTTCAAACATATCCATTTTTGCTCTCCGAGATAACGTTCTCACTTTCCACACATTCTTCATCGACCCCAGAACCTTCGCCCCCTCCCCCACCCTGTGATTCACTTCTGCTTCCATGGTTCCATCTGCTGCTAAGTCCACTCCTAGATATCTAAAACACTTCACCTGAGCCACTTTTTCTCCACTCAAACTTACATCCCAACTAACTTGTCTCTCAACCCTACTGAACCTAAATACCTTTCTCTTATTTCATTTACTCTCAACTTTCTCCTTTCACACACGTTTCAAACTCAGTCACCAACTTGTGTAGTTTCTCACTCGAATCAGCCACGAGCGCTGTATCATCGATGAACAACAATTGACTCATTTCCCAGTCCCTCTCATCCTCAACAGACTACATACTCGCCCCTCTCTCCAAAACACTTGCATTTACTTGCCTAACCATCCTATCCATCAACAAAATAAACAACTATGGTGACATCACACACCCTTGCCGCAGACCGACCTCCACTGGGAAGGAATCACTCTCCTTTCTTCCTACTCGTACACATGCCTTAATCCTTGATAAAAACTTCACTGCTTCTAGCAGCTTACCTCTCACACCACAAAGGATCTCTATTAACCCTCTCAGGTGCCTTCTCCAGATCCATGAATACTACATATAAATCCATTTGTTTTTCTAAATATTTCTAACACATTCTTCAAAGCGAACACCTGATCCACACATCCTCTACCACCTCTGAAACCATACTGCTCCTCCCCAATCAGATGCTCTGTACATTCCTTCACCTTTTCACTCAATACCCTCCCATACAATTTTCCAGGAATACTCAAACTTATGCCTCTGTAGTTTGAACACCACCTTTTTCCCCTTTGCCTTTGTATAATGACACTACACATGCATTCTGCCAATCCTTACGCTCTTCTCCATGATCCATCCATACACTGAATATCCTTACCAACCAATCAACAACACAGTCGCCCCATTTCTTAATATATTTTACTGCAATGCTATCCAAACCCGCCGCCTTGCCAGATTTCATCTCCCGCAAGGCTTTCACTACCTCTTCTCTCTTAACCAATCTATTCTCCCAGACCCTCTCATTTCGTACACCACCCAAACCAAAACACCGTATATCCGCCACTCTAACATCCAACACATTCAACAAACCTTCAAAATACTCACTCCATCTTACTTCATCACTTCCTGTTATCACTAACCCCCTTGCCCCCTTCATCGATATGTTTGCATAAATCTTCAGCACGTTGGAGAGATTTCAATAGGATTATAAACCTTTTCGGGTCAAGGATCTTAAGTATTTTGTTTATGTCTTTTTTAGGTTTCTCAGCGTTTTCAGATCTCCTCTTCCCACCTCACTATGGCTGAGGTAACGGAGTCTCACCCACACGCCCTTGCGTCATCTACTACTCTGTTAACCTGTATCCCTGTGGCACATAAGCCTGCACATCCTTAGCATGTAAACCTGCGTCCCTCTGGCATATAAACCTGCACATCCCTAACATATAAACATGCACATCCTTGGCATATAAACCTGCACATCCCTTACATATAAACCTGCACATCCCTTACATATAAACCTGCACATCCCTTACATATAAACCTGCACATCCCTGGCATATAAACCTGCACATCCCTGGCATATAAACCTGTACATCCCTTACATATAAATCTGCACATCCCTGGCATATAAACTTTTACATTTATAGCATATAAAGCTGTACATTCCTGTCATATAAACCTACGCCTCCCTAGTATATAAATATGCACCTCCCTAGCATATATATAAACCTGTGTCTCCCTAGTATATAAACCCATAACCCATATGTCCCTTGCATATATACCTATACATCGTTACTACATAAACCTGTACTGTCTAGCATTATAGACATCAATAAGCTATAAACATAGTGTGAGATCAAGCATTTGAATTGGAATTACTCACTTGGGTTAGTCCAGGTCATTGCTGACATACATAATGCATGATGTGTTGACTCCTCGGTGACATCATACATTACCCTGTGCATCAAAACATCACTTGAAGGATATCATTCATGTAACGATAACATACGTCCTCCACGTCCCCCATGTCCTCCACGTCCTCCACGTCCTCCATCGTTTGATCTTATCATGTAAGGAAATGTGTGGTTCTCTGTGTCATTAATGTTTCTCGTGTGACGACGCCTCTCTCTATATGTGTGATATGCGATTACAGTGCATCATGTACTCATCATAACTTTAATCCATCGTCAATTAATGCTTGCTGAGGACACCACTTCCCTCCGCTTCCAAGAACATTTACCTGCATAGTCAATTAGAGAGAAAAAAGGCACTTCACTTCCTATCTGTGTGTTAATACTTGCTCGCTCCCCTCGCATTTAAATAACATGTTAGCCAATGAGCTCCCCACCAACAGCAGAGAAGTAGCCACGGTTCACATCCTGCAGGATTTAATTATCGTAATCAAGCGGAGGAAAAGAAGGGAGGGAGGTGGCTCATTCCGGTAGCCAGGCGGGGTCTGTCGCTGATGGCGTCTTCACAACCTGCCACCAAGCCAGCCTTACCCTCACAATCCTAATGAAGATAATGGATAATACTGATCCCTCATTTCATTATAGCTTCCTCTTCCTGTGACACAAGTTGGTTCAACATGCTAACTGCCTCCACACGCACACGCACACACACACACACATACACACACACACACACACACACACACACACACACACAACAGATGCAAATCCCATAATCATGATGTGTAGATATTACACTATCTATATTCTTCTCCTTATCACTATCTCTTGCGTCTCTCACTATATCTATAAGTAGCTTAGTAGATCAGTCTTACAACAACGAAAGACACTAGTTCATTCTAGTGGTCCAGTTCTGTGTAGTGTATGTAGGTACAGTTGGGTTGGTCTTGCCATTTCCTATAGTGTTTGTGCCCTCAGTGTCAGTTACAAGGAGGCATCAGCAAACAACATACGTAGAGTCTACTAAACAAGTCGGTAGGTGGGTGGCAAGTGTGTAGTGAGGTAGATAAGTGGGTGGCAAGTGTGGAGTGAGGTAGATAAGTGGGTGGCAAGTGTGTAGTGAGGTAGATAAGTGGGTGGCAAGTGTGTAGTGAGGTAGATAAGTGGGTGGCAAGTGTGTAGTGAGGTAGGTAAGTGGGTGGCAAGTGTGTAGTGAGGTAGATAAGTGGGTGGCAAGTGTGTAGTGAGGTAGGTAAGTGGGTGGCAAGTGTGTAGTGAGGTAGATAAGTGGGTGGCAAGTGTGTAGTGAGGTAGATAAGTGGGTGGCAAGTGTGTAGTGAGGTAGATAAGTGGGTGGCAAGTGTGTAGTGAGGTAGATAAGTGGGTGGCAAGTGTGTAGTGAGGTAGATAAGTGGGTAGAGATTATGTCCTGTACTGAGGCTGACCCACCTTATAGACACAAGCAATACAACTCTAGCCAGCCTCCACAGTAGTGCAGGAAGTGATCTGCTACGGTGTATCATTATCTTGCCACCGACGGATTACTGGCAACCATGATCAGAGCATCTCA
>NC_092250.1:20816616-20829116 GCF_036320965.1 Panulirus ornatus | reverse complement strand
CTGGCTCAACCCACAAAAAACAAAGGTTTTTCCCCTAAACCCAACAAATTTTGCTTATTCAACCCTGGGTTCACACACCAACGGGAACAAAAATTATCAACCCCTTGAAAAATTATATTTATCAATAGCCCTGCTGATGATAATTCAGAGGCCATCATCTGGTCTTCTCTTGCATCATGTGTCACGTGAACACAATGCTTATTATTGTTCACCTGTGTAACCTTACCTGTGGCCGCTCACATCTGCCTCCACATACCGGGGGGGGGGGGGGCAAGTGTGTCCGGAAATCTCTCTCTCTCCCCCCCCTCTTCTTTCCCCTCTCTCTCTCTCTCTCTCCTTCCTCTTTTCTCCTTCTCCCTCTTTCTCCTTCTTCTCTCCCTTTATCTTTTTATCCTCTGTTTTTTAAAAAAAGTTTTTGTAGACACCACTGACGGGAAAGTATTTGTTGGTAAAACTCACGTACAAAATATTTAGTTTCTTAAGAACTCTATATATATTTCCAACCTTCCCAAGAAAAATTTTAAAAACATTTCCCCTAATTAGGAAGGTTTTTTTATACATTATGAGTGCCTGGTGTTTACCAATATACACATCAATGAAGTTTAAGGGAAAGCTGTTTTTATATAAACAATTTTTCAAGTATGTATATAATGTGAACTTAAGATAATGAAAACATGTATGAAACGCCCTTGTGGCCAGGATCATCACCAAGCTGCCGTTGTATTCGATTGGGATATAAGAAGTAAATTCTATCATTCACTTCTTAAGAAACTAACTATTGTGATAAATGATTTTTAGCCACAAGTTAACATTAGAGTAGTTCTTACAACAAGTTAACATTAGAGTAGTTCTTACAACAAGTTAACATTAGAGTAGTTCTTACAACAAGTTAACATTAGAGTAGTTCTTACAACAAGTTAACATTAGAGTAGTTCTTACAACAAGTTAACATTAGAGTAGTTCTTACAACAAGTTCAAGTTAACATTAGAGTAGTTCTTACAACAAGTTAACATTAGAGTAGTTCTTACAACAAGTTAACATTAGAGTAGTTCTTACAACAAGTTAACATTAGAGTAGTTCTTACAACAAGTTAACATTAGAGTAGTTCTTACAACAAGTTAACATTAGAGTAGTTCTTACAACAAGTTAACATTAGAGTAGTTCTTACAACAAGTTAACATTAGAGTAGTTCTTACAACAAGAAATACAATTTAGTCATTTTTCACGTTGAAGGATGTTATTGGTAGGGAGGTACAGTGGCCAAGTGTGTAGCAGTATAAGAGCAACAGCTGTAATGCTTTGTATATTGGCAAGATGAAGTAACACTTCAGCACATACAGTCATGACCACTTTGGGCGGTCACTCAGTACGAACGAACTGCCTAATTACCAAACCGCCCTCCTCACCAATACGGACCAACCACGCTCACGACAATGACCAGCCAAGGTGGGCAGCGAGCTTGCCTGTGCTGGCCAGTAGCTCATCAAACTCCGATCTGTTAATACTGGACTCAACAACACCCACTATAAGTAACTATGAGGTAATGAAAGAGTTATTGTGTTTGTACATAAGTCTTATCAGGTTTGCACTAGAAATGTCTCGTTGTTTTATATGTATATATTAGGATATCTAATCATGAACTGTAGAATTGTAATCTCGACAAGGAAATAATGTTTATGTTGAGTTTGTCACATTTTCATGTATTTTGGATAAGCTGGCATTGTGAGTCTTGACTGATTTTCTTTATTCTTTCTCGATTATTCATTTCTTGTTGGACTATTATGATATATAATTTTCAAGGAGCATATGAGACTTAATGATCTTAATAGAAACACGTGATATATATATTACATGCATCTTATCCTTCCTGATGATGGTATGTGTAACAACATTAGCATATGAACCATTACTGCTGACCACTCACACTTCATCATTGTGTTTACTTCCCGTTTGTGAGGTGTTGAGTTGTCTCATTTATTCATAGTTTTTCTTGCCTTTCGTCACTGAGCAAAGACCAGTTTTATATCTTGCAGTTGTGGCTACTCAGGTGCACGTACGTCTGATCACAGTAAATGTTCAAATTCATGTCAAAGTTTGTCTCGTCAATCTTCACGTGACTAAACTTCATGTTCATGTAACACATAACGAACGCTGGGATGGGTCATCATAGCCAGGGTTTTGTGAGAGACTTACTGGCCGTCAAGCCTTCCTCTGTCCTCAATGAAAGGCTCCCTGAATCTCACACACACACACGGAATGTACCACTGAGAGAGGGCGTGACGTGGGTAAGGACGCATGAGGCAGGTGTGTATCACAATACCTGTGTACGTGCGCTATTTCTATGCACTTCGTCCTAAACTGTCTGCTGCATATAACTTTCCCACGTCTTTTGAAACGATTTTGTTGTTTACTTCTTACAGACATGAACAGACAGCTGACATGATTGTCACTGAGTCAGTTTACTAGAACGTTTGTCATTATCTTTTTTGTGATATCTTGTAAACTTTAACCCACCGTCTGTGTTTACTGGTTCCTTGTGTCCCGAAAAATCCATTTGGGTGAACGTCACCGCTACGTATTCCTGGAGGTTAAGATTATCTGAAAGTTAAGGTCATTAAGGTAGTTGAATCCGTTGCATCAATGAATCAAGAACACGGAAAGCATTTACACTGACCGCATCATGAATGTTGATGTCCGACCACGTCTTGATAACTGGCCTTCAGCGGATGGAGGGTGGGTGGGTGTAAGGGGGTGGGGGGTGTGAGCTTACGAAGGTCAGAGAGAATCAGACGAGCCTGACCTGACCTCAGCGCCACAACCGGACAATAACGGTCTCGCTTGGCCTTCCTTAGTGTATTTAGTGATGGACTTTCTATATACCTATCTCGTTTGATTGGTTCTTGTGTGTTTCCTTAACTATAAGTTTTTCTGTATTTGTTTCTGTATTTTGTATCTAGGTAGTAACTCGCACTACTCGTCATGATATTGCTAATTGGCTTCGATTTTAGTGTTTTCCTTTACTTTTATGTACTGTGTTTTTCCGCGTGTGTTTCCTATCAAGGTTTTGTTTCCATTTCACATCCTAGTTTTGTGTCGCAGTGTTTTTTCTTTTTCTGTAGACTCCTGACGATGCCTCTGTGAGGGCGAGAACTTGATGGAAGTAAATGGATAACTTTGGTCAAGTGGTGCTTGAGCATCATCTAATGGTAGAATAATACTGAGAAAATTAGAAAACATAAGAAGGAAGATTGATAACTCTCTCTCTCTCTCTGCCTAACATCCAGCCAATTCTCGCATAGTTTTCCCTGACCCACCGCCTAAGCGTCCTGAAACCCCTATTCTCAAGTCCCCACTTTAATTCATCCGTAACTCAAGTTACCCCTTGAACTACCACTTATTGGTCCGTGATTCGCCACTTAGCGAGGCTGTTCGGCCGGTGAGTTAATTAGTGGCAGAAGTTGGGTAATATATCGAGCGAGTCTGAAATATTTGTCAACACCTCTGGTCCGTCCGGGCACCCCCTGCCCCCAGTCATCCCTAAAAACCTGCCTCCTGACGCTTTTACAACTTTCTGATCACCGATAACACCAGCGGGCATCCCTGGCCTACCGGCACCTAACCCTCAAGGTCCCTGGTTCACCTTGGATGAGCCTTAGTACCTGGAGGAGCAAGGGTGGGAGGGAGGGCGGCTGACGGGATATAGTGGGAGACGTGTAGTGTGTGGCAGGAGAGAGTGTGTGGTGCGGGAGGCGGCCAGCGCCCACCTGCCCCCCTCATTACTCCCGTTATTAGGTTCTCATTGCCGCAATAAACGGCCAAATTACTCCGATGTGGACCCCACCTCCTTCTAACGGCGGACCTTATTATAGAGACCGGTTTACAGCCTTCACCGCCAGATACCTAGCGTACCTCCACTTGATATGCGGATCGGAGACCATGGATGTTGGATGGGGGCAAGGTGGAGAGGGATGGGTGGATCAACAATGAAGAACAGTTGGAGTGGAATGGGCAAGGAGTATTAGGTTAGGTTAGATCCGGAGCACACGAATGATAGGTGGAAAATCATGCTAGAAGTGGAAGGTCCATAAAAAGATGGAACCGAGGGGTGGAGGAACCAACTGAGGCGGAGTAATAATGAACGGTTGGCTGGCTACCTGGAGGTGGAGTGGTAAGGTGGAAGAGGCCCGCTAATTTCTGGAAGACCAATGGAACGGGGAAGTGGAGTGGACTGGGACGGGCCTGTGCTGCCGCTGTCGTGAGGACCACTACACAACCCACCACCTTGTCACAATGAGAGACATGTTAGTCTTATTGATGTTATATTGATACTACACAAGGCCCACACATGTTTTTATACAGGGCCCACACATGTTATTATACAGGGCCCACACATGTTTTTATACAGGGCCCACACATGTTATTATACAGGGCCCACACATGTTATTATACAGGGCCCACACATGTTATTATACAGGGCCCACACATGTTATTATACAGGGCCCACACATGTTTTTTACAGGGCCCACACATGTTATTATACAGGGCCCACACATGTTTTTATTCAGGGCCCACACATGTTATTATACAGGGCCCACACATGTTATTATACAGGGCCCACACATGTTATTATACAGGGCCCACACATGTTATTATACAGGGCCCACACATGTTTTTATACAGGGCCCACACATGTTATTATACAGGGCCCACACATGTTTTTATACAGGGCCCACACATGTTTTTATACAGGGCCCACACATGTTATTATACAGGGCCCACACATGTTATTATACAGGGCCCACACATGTTATTATACAGGGCCCACACATGTTATTATACAGGGCCCACACATGTTTTTATACAGGGCCCACACATGTTATTATACAGGGCCCACACATGTTATTATACAGGGCCCACACATGTTATTATACAGGGCCCACACATGTTATTATACAGGGCCCACACATGTTATTATTATACAGGGCCCACACATGTTATTATACAGCGCCCACACATGTTTTTATACAGGGCCCACACATGTTATTATACAGGGCCCACACATGTTATTATACAGGGCCCACACATGTTATTATACAGGGCCCACACATGTTTTTATACAGGGCCCACACATGTTATTATACAGGGCCCACACATGTTATTATACAGGGCCCACACATGTTATTATACAGGGCCCACACATGTTATTATACAAGGCCCACACATGTTATTATACAGGGCCCACACATGTTATTATACAGGGCCCACACATGTTTTTATACAGGGCCCACACATGTTATTATACAGGGCCCACACATGTTTTTATACAGGGCCCACACATGTTATTATACAGGGCCCACACATGTTTTTATACAGGGCCCACACATGTTATTATACAGCGCCCACACATGTTTTTATACAGGGCCCACACATGTTATTATACAGTGCCCACACATGTTATACAGTGCTCACACATGTTTTCATACAGGGCCCACACATGTTATTATACAGGGCCCACACATGTTATTATACAGGGCCCACACATGTTATTATACAGGGCCCACACATGTTATTATACAGGGCCTACACATGTTATTATACAGTGCCCACACATGTTATTATACAGGGCCTACACATGTTATTATACAGGGCCCACAAATGTTATCATACAGGGACCACACATGTTAGGTTGCTCTCTCTCTCTCTCTCTCTCTCTCTCTCTCTCTCTCTCTCTCTCTCTCTCTCTCTCTCTCTCTCTCTCTCTCTCTCTCTCATTCCTTGACAAGTCACCGCCTTTAGTAATCATCCACGTCGAATATCTCTCCAGTGGTCAGGAGTATAGACTACCTGACCTTTACGTCACACAGGCTTCACTTCCCTTCCTTTGTACTTGGAGAAACAAAAGCTAGTAGGTTGTGTCAACATGATTACCTTCCCTGGGGATTACAGTGTCGCGGGCAACGGTTTTTCGGCCACAGATGTTGTCGCCTGTCATGGCTTCCTTCACTGATGCTGGGATAAAGATGGCCATACCGGATCACTCTTAATTCAGCTATCGCACATCACTTCACGTTAGAGAAATTTCCCATACTTTTCCCATATTATTGATATTCTCATTACTTTTGAAATATTACTACTTTTCACAAGGTAGAGTTTGTATGGCACTTATCTCTTACCACTGGTGAGGATGTTGCAATCTTTGATCAACTGATGGGATGTTATGTGGTTATTTTGTACCACATCCACGACCAGGCCCCACATCCACAACCAGGCCCCACATCCACAACCAGGCCCCACATCCACAACCAGGCACCATATCCACAACCAGGCCCTATATATCTTTGTCTTGGTTTCCCCGGCTCCTTCACATGGCTTGGTCCAGTCCATTGAAAGCAAGTCACCCTATTTACACCACATCGTTCCGATTCCTCCATATATATATATATATATATATATATATATATATATATATATATATATATATATATATATATATATATATATATATATATATATACATATATATATATATATATATATATATATATATATATATATATATATATATATATATATATATATATATATATATACATATATATATTATCCCTGGGGATAGGGGATTAAGAATACTTCCCACGTATTCCCTGCGTGTCGTAGAAGGCGACTAAAAGGGGAGGGAGCGGGGGGCTGGAAATCCTCCCCTCTCGTTTTTTTTTTTTTTAATTTTCCAAAAGAAGGAACAGAGGGGGCCAGGTGAGGATATTCCAAAAAAGGCCCATTCCTCTGTTCTTAACGCTACCTCGCTAATGCGGGAAATGGCGAATAGTTTAAAAGTTTTTAAAAAAACATATATATATATATATATATATATATATATATATATATATATATATATATATATATATATATATATATATATATATATATATATATATATCTGGGGACAGGTTAGAAAGAATACTTTCCACGTATTCCCCGCGTGTTGTAAGAGGCGACTAAAGGTAGCGGGAGCAAGGGGCTGGAACCCCCCCCCCCTCCTTGTATTTAAATTTCTAAAAAGGTTAAACAGAAGGAGTCAAGCGGGGAGTGCTCATCCTTCTCGAAGGCTCAGATTGGTGTGTCTGAATGTGTGTGGATGTAACCAAGATGAGAAGAAAGGGGAGATAGGTAGTAAGTTTGAGGAAAGGAACTTGGATGTTTTGTCTCTGAGTGAAACGAAGCTCAAGGGTAAAGGGGAAGAGTGGTTTTGGAATGTCTTGGGAGTAAAGTCAATGGTTGGTGAGAGGACAAGAGCAAGGGAAGGAGTAGCACTACTCCTGAAGCAGGAGTTGTGGGAGTATGTGATAGAATGTAAGTAAGTAAATTGTAGATTGATGTTGGTAAAACTGAAAGTTGATGGGGAGAGATGAGTGATTATTGGTGCCTCTGCATCTGGTCATGAGAAGAAAGATCACGAGAGGCAAGTGTTTTGGGAGCAGCTTAGTGAGTGTGTTAGCAGCTTTGATTTAAATGCGAAGGTGAGTAATGTGGCAGTTTAGGGTATAATCGGTGTACATCGGGTGTTCAGTGTTGTAAATGGAAATGAAGAGCTTGTGGATTTGTGTGCTTGAAAAGGATTGGTGATTAGGAATACCTGGTTTAAAAAGAGAGATATACATAAGTATACGTATGTGAATAGGAGAGACGGTCAAAGGGCGTTATTGGATTACGTGTTAATTGATAGGCGTGTAAAAGAGAGACTTTTGGATGTTAATGTGCTGAGAAGGGCGACTGGAGGGAATCTGATCACTATTTTGTGGGGGCGAAGGTGAGGATTTGAATTGGTTTCCAGAAAAGAAGAGAGAATGCTGGGGAGAAGAGAGTGGTGAGAGTAAGTGAGCTTGGAAAGGAGACTCGTGTGAGGAAGTACGAGGAGAGACTGAGAGTAGAATGGAAAAAGGTGAGAGTAAATGACGTGAGGGGAGTGGGGAAAAATGGCATGTATTTAAGTAAGCAGAGATGGCTTGCGCGAAAGATGCATGGGGCAGGAGAAAGGTGGTAGGTGGGCAGATTAGGAAGGATAGCTAGTGGTGGGATGGAGAAGTAAGGTTGTTAGTGAGACAAGAGAGAGGCGTTTGGACGATTTTTGCAGGGAAGTAGTGCAAATGACTGGGAGATGTAAAGAAGAATGCGGCAGGAGGTGAAGAGGAAGGTGCAAGAGGTGAAAAGAGGGCAAATGAGAGTTGGGGTGAGAGAGTATCATTAAATTTTAGGGAGAATAAAAAGATGTTTTGGAAGAATGTAAATAAAGTGCGTAAGACAAGAGAACAAGGTACATCGGTGAAGGGGGCAAATGGTGAGGTAATAACAAGTAGTGATGAAGTGACAAGGAGATGGAGTGAATGTTTTAAAGGCTTGTTGAATGAGTTTGATGATAAAGTGGCAGGTATAGAATGTTTTGGTCGGGGTCGCGTGCGAAGTGAGGGTCGAAGAGAATGGTTTGGTAAAGAGAGAAGAGGTAGTGAAAGTTTTGCGGAATATGAAAGCTGGCAAAGTGGCGGGTTTGGATGGTATTGCAGTGGAATTTATCAAAAAAAGGGATGACTGTGTTGTTGATTGGTTGGTAAGGATATTCATTGTATGTATGGATCATGGTGAAGTGCCTGAGAATTGGCGGAATGCATGCATAGTGCCATTGTACAAAAGCAAAGGGGATAAAGGTGAGTGTTCAAACTACAGAGGTATAAGTTTGTTGAGTATTCCTGGGAAATTATATGGGAGGGTCAAGGCATGTACGGAGTATCAGATTGGGGAAGAGCAGTGTGGTTTCAGAAGTGGTAGAGAATGTGTGGATCAGGTGTTTGCTTTGAAAAATGTATGAGAAATACTTGGAAAAACGAATGGATTTGTATGTAGCATTTATGGAACTGGAGAAGGCGTATGATAGGGTTGACAGAAATGCTTTATGGAAGGTTTTAAGAACAGAGATGCTTTATGGAAGGTTTTAAGAATATATGGTGTAGGAGGTAAGCTGAAAGAAACAGTGAAAAGTTTTTACCAAGAATGTAAGGCATGTGACCGAGTAGGAAGAGAGGCGAGTGATTGGTTCCAAGTAAATGTCGGTGAGGGGGTTAATGCTATTTTCTGTGTGGCGAGGTGGCGACGGTAATGGGTGAAGGCAGCAAGTATGAATATATACATATGTATAGATGTATGTGTCTGTGTATTTATATGTATGCATACGTTGGTATGTATATGTATGTATATGTGCGTGTATGGGCGGTTATGTATACATATGTGTATATGAGTGGTTGAGCCATAATTCGTCTGTTCCTTGCCCAACCTCGCTGACGCGGGAAACAGCGACTAAGCATTATAATAATATTAATGATAATGATAATAATATTTATATATATATATATATATATATATATATATATATATATATATATATATATATATATATATATATATATATATATATATATATATATATATATATATATTTATATATATATATATATATGTTGGTGCATATACTGGGGAAATGATCTAAGGTTGCATGGGTGTGACAGTCTGTATGAGGTTTCATGTCAGCATCATACAGACAAAATAACATAATCTCGTTGATCATGGGTTCACCACATGATGACTATAATCTGTAACCTCGCAGAAAATTATAAATTGAAAAATTATTGGCAGATGGTATCACGTAATGAGTTCAAGATGAAGGAAGAACCAGCAATTAGCATGATCTAGCTCTCTCTCTCTCTCTCTCTCTCTCTCTCTCTCTCTCTCTCTCTCTCTCTCTCTCTCTCTCTCTCTCTCTCTCTCTCTCTCTCTCTCTCTCTCTTGGTGTTGCACAGAGGGAGAGAGGGAGATCAACATCTTGATGTGGATCATTACAGTTCAGTGTGTTGACGCTCGTTCATCACCTTGCTCATGTAAAGAACAAATCTTTCCTTGCAGTAGTTACCAGTCTTGTTACATGCACTCCCAAGCCACGCCAAGACGCCACAATGAGAATGTATATACATCCAAGACGCCACAATGAGAATGTATATACATCCAAGACGCCACAATGAGAATGTATATACATCCAAGACGCCACAATGAAAATGTACATACATCCAAGACGCCACAATGAGAATGTATATACATCCAAGACGCCACAATGAGAATGTATATACATCCAAGACGCCACAATGAGAATGTATATACATCCAAGGCGCCACAATGAAAATGTATATACATCCAAGACGCCACAATGAGAATGTATATACATCCAAGACGCCACAATGAAAATGTATACACATCCAAGACGCCACAGTGAGAATGTATATACATCCAAGACGCCACAATGAAAATGTATATACATCCAAGACGCCACAATGAGAATGTACATACATCCAAGACGCCACAGTGAGAATGTATATACATCCAAGACGCCACAATGAGAATGTATATGCATCCAAGACGCCACAGTGAGAATGTATATGCATTCAAGACGCCACAATGAGAATGTATATACATCCAAGACGCCACAGTGAGAATGTATATACATCCAAGACTCCACAGTGAGAATGTATATACATCCAAGACGCCACAATGAGAATGTATATACATCCAAGACGCCACAGTGAGAATGTATATGCATCCAAGACGCCACAATGAGAATGTATATACATCCAAGACGCCACAATGAGAATGTATATACATCCAAGACGCCACAGTGAGAATGTATATACATCCAAGACGTCACAATGAGAATGTATATACATCCAAGGCGCCACAATGAGAATGTATATACATCCAAGACGCCACAATGAGAATGTATATACATCCAAGACGCCACAGTGAGAATGTATATACATCCAAGACGCCACAATGAGAATGTATATACATCCAAGACGCCACAATGAGAATGTATATACATCCAAGACGCCACAGTAAGAATGTATATACATCCAAGACGCCACAATGAGAATGTATATACATCCAAGACGCCACAGTGAGAATGTATATGCATCCAAGACGCCACAATGAGAATGTATATGCATCCAAGACGCCACAATGAGAATGTATATACATCCGAGACGCCACAGTGAGAATGTATATACATCCAAGACGTCACAATGAGAATGTATATACGTCCAAGACTCCACAGTGAGAATGTATATACATCCAAGACGTCACAATGAGAATGTATATACGTCCAAGACGCCACAGTGAGAATGTATATACATCCAAGACGTCACAATGAGAATGTATATACGTCCAAGACTCCACAGTGAGAATGTATATACATCCAAGACGTCACAATGAGAATGTATATACGTCCAAGACTCCACAGTGAGAATGTATATACATCCAAGACGTCACAATGAGAATGTATATACGTCCAAGACTCCATAGTGAGAGTTGATGATCATTAGGATGTCTCTGGTGTTTATATTGGCAATTTCTGAAGATATTCTGTAGGTCCTGCGAGAAGTTCAGAACCTGATCATCTGAATTAAAGCAATTGAACATGATGATTACTTGTCCTCTGGTGTCAGCTGATGTATATGGACTTGTGTCAGCTGGCTGTTTACGGAATGGTGTCAGGTGATGTATATAGACTGTCGTCAGTGTGTGTGTGTGTGTGTGTGTGGGGGGAGGGGGGGATGAAGGGGTGGCAGCGCCACCGTGCCGACCTCTGGTTATCCCAGGGACGTTTCATTGTTTCAGCTGTTCTGCAGGTTAATGGTTCTGTCCTCGCTGGTATTCATCTCAGCCATCGGCTGCCTGCTCCCCATCTTCTATTATGTCCCAAGAGACCTGCTGCCAGGTACATCCTCACCCTTATGTTTAATAATCCTCTTGGGTAATTAACGTCCATTCAAGGAGGGACGAATCACCATATGCTCATTGGTTCTTAAACGTTGTCCAATTACTTAGAGAAGAGCACATGTAAACAAAAGGAAGGCAAAGTTGACAATGGTGACCTGTTGACCAGAAACTCACATGCCTAACAAAGATGGCGGCCATAAATCTATTTGACCAAATGGAAAACATTGTCAGTTGTGGACACAGACGAGACACTGGGCCCTTGATGAGGATCCTTGTGGTAGGCTCTTATCTGTCTGACGGTAAAGCGTTACTATGGTCAACTGGTTTTGGTGTAATGCTTCAGTTTAACCTGACATGATAACCTTTACAATATGTTTCTGGTGACTTTACTAACGATTCACGGAAACCAAATAGGGAACGTTATTAAGAAAATAATTTCTTGGTGGCATAATTTGGATCACTTTGCGGATATAAACAAAAAACTACATATACTTTCATACAAGACTGCTCCTTGTATTGCTACTAATATCTAAGTTCATGGTTAGGATCTGATGATCTTGGTCTACCATGTGTACATGAGTACAACCTAGTGTACATAACCATGTGTACAACCTTGTGTACATATCCATGATCATTGTCCAACCTTGTGTACAGAACTATGATCATGGTACAACCTTGTGTGCAGAAC